>NC_053492.1:25520277-25712777 GCF_905171775.1 Rana temporaria
TCCTGGTATTTCAATATGCTTTACTGTCTTTTATTGAAATCCAACCCTCCATGAGTGTCTCATTTGTCAATAATACCGTGTTGCCTTGCATGAAAAAAAATACCAGGTGTGGCAAACCTTGGGCGCCAGGATGGCCGAGTGGTTAAGGCGTTGGACTTAAGATCAAATGGATGTATATCTTTGTGGGTTCAAACCCCCCTCCTGGTATGCATGAAAAGTAGATTCTTTACTGTTGTTTATGGCAATCCAACCCTACAAGAGTGGCTCACTAGTCAATAATACCAGATTGCCTAGCATGAAAGGAAACATCAAAGCATAAGGCATCAGAATGCCCAAGTGGTTATATTGTTGGACTATCCTGATGGATTCAAACCCTACTCCTGGTATTTCAATATGCTTTACTGTCTTTTATTGAAATCCAACCCTCCATGAGTGTCTCCTTTGTCAATAATACCTTGTTGCCTTGCATGAAAAAAATACCAGGTGTGGCAAACCTAGGGCACCAGGATGGCCGAGTGGTTAAGGCGTTCAAACCCCAGTCCTGGTATTCATCAAAAGTAACTTCTTTACTGTTGTTTATGGCAATCCAACCCTACAAGAGTGGCTCACTAGTCAATAATACCAGATTGCCTAGCATGAAAGGAAACATCAAAGCATAAGGCATCAGAAGGCCCAAGTGGTTAGGTTGTTGGACTATCCTGATGGATTCAAACCATACTCCTGGTATTTCAATATGCTTTACTGTCTTTTATTGAAATCCAACCCTCCATGAGTGTCTCATTTGTCAATAATACCTTGTTGCCTTGCATGAAAAAAATACCAGGTGTGGCAAACCTAGGGCACCAGGATGGCCGAGTGGTTAAGGCGTTGGACTTAAGATCCAATGGATGTATATCCTGGTGGTTTCAAACCCCACTCCTGGTATGCATGAAAAGTATCTTCTTTACTGTTGTTTATGGCAATCCAACCCTACAAGATTGTCTCACTTGTCAATAATACCTTATTGCCGAGCGTGAAAGCAAACACCAGAGCATAAAGCATCAGAATGCCCAAGTGGATTCAAACCCTACTCCTGGTATTTCAATATGCTTTACTGTCTTTTATTGAAATCCAACCCTCCATGAGTTGAAAAATACTCACAAACGAGCAGTTTAAAACAGCATATAAAATTTTCAAAAATGCCGGCCGGCATGTAAGGAGCCCTCCTCCTCAGCGTGGTGACGTCACTGCGTAGCTTTTCAACTTTTAAAATAAAACGTTTGTTATACGGAGTTATACGTTATACGGAGTCACACTATGTGCGCCTCTCTTTTCTATCTTAACTGAACCTATTGCAGTTGGTGGCTATCGTGGATCTGGGGGAACCTGTCCGGGATTCCTGAGGAGTTAAAGGCCGTGGCTGGGCTATAGCCAATCGATTGTATTGCTTGCCCTCTGGTAAGCGGCTTTATATTCCGGTGGAGGGTTCACTCAAACTGTCTACATGTCACTTGGTGGTGTTGAGCGTAGGATTTCTTTACAGAGAATTAACCCATTGGTTCCTATGCCTATCATCTAAGGGATATAGATATATTTTTTTATGGACTGCTACAAGTGATCCATGTACCTTCATATGGACTTTCATTATAGTACACTCTCAGAGTTTACAACTATTACTGTTTGAGTATTGCGGCACTTCTTTTTGTTTCTATATGTGCTGAAGGGTGGGTTTGTGCTGAATGGGGGTCCACCTGTGCTGAAGGGGGGTCTGTGCTTAAAGGGGGTCCATCTGTGCTGAAGGGGGGTCTGTGCTGAATGGAGGGGTGTGTGTGGAATGGGAGGGTCTGTGCTGAAGGGGGGGGTCCATTTGTGTTGAATGGAGGGGTCTGTGCTGAAGGGGGGGGGGTCCATCTGTGCTGAAGGAGGGTCCACATGTGCTGAAGGGGGGTCTGTACATTCTCTAGGCTATATTTATATGGGCATGGAGTGAAGCTGAATTATCTCAAGAGCTATTTCACACTGCCAGTTGGCCACGTTATCGGTAAAGCGCCGCTAAAAAGCGGCGCTTTACCATCGTTTTAGGTGCGCTTTTAACCCCCGCTAGCGTTTAAAGAAAGGGTTAAATGCGACTGTGTATCGCCGTTGCCAAAGCGCCCCCCCCCCCTTAAAAAATGTCAGCGGACGCCCATGTCGACATACAACCGTGAATAACCAATCCGGTAACCAATGTTAAACTGAGATGAATGAAAAACCATAGCAATTCACAGTTCAGATGAGAAAGGGCAACCCTCCTAAAAAAAGAGAGAAGTCCTGACTGAGTGGGGGAAAATCATGACAGCACGGGGCGAGGAGTCACAAAAATTAACATTAGTAAAGATACCTGTGACGCTTATTGCTGAGACAACCTAACATATTTGCGCCATGGGAAATATATAATATATCACTGACAAAGACGCTAAATCCAAAAGAATGTGCAGTGAAACTCGTAACAGAACTTCAAAAAACAAACTGGGCTGGATTCAGATAGATTTGTGTATCTATCTGCCGGCGTAACGTATCTCTGATACGTTACGCCACTGTAATTTTGGGCGCAAGTTCTGTATTCAGAAAGAACTTGCGCCCTTAGTTACGGCGGCGTAACGTATGTGTGGCGGCGTAAGCCCGCTTAATTTAAATGGGGATGTTGGGGGCGTGTTTTATTTCAATTTGACTTGACCCCGAGTTTTTGACGTATTTTTTGAACGGCACATGGGCCGTCCGTAAAATATCCCAGTGTGCATTGCTCCAAATTACGCTGCAAGGACGTATTGGATTTGACGTGAACGTAAATGACGTAAAGCCGTATTTGCAAACGACGTAAAAATTTCAAAACTCGGCGTGGGAATGACGGCCATACTTAACATTAGCTACGCCTCATATAGCAGGGGTAACTATACGCCGAAAAAAGCTGAACGTAAACGGCGTAAAAAAATGCGCCAGCGGGACGTACGTTCCTGAATCGCCATATCTACCTAATTAGCATATTCCTTGCGTAAACATACAGAAGCGTCACCTAGCGGCCAGCCTGAAATTGCAGCCTAAGATACGACAGTGTAAGACACTGAGGCCTAGTACACACGAGAGGTTTATCCGCGGATACGGTCCAACGGACCGTTTCCGCGGATAAATCCTCTCGAGGATTTCCGCGGATTTGGATCCGATGGAGTGTACTCACCATAGGATCGAAATCCGCGCCGAAATCCCATCGCGATGACGTGTCGCACCGTCGCCGCGATGATGACGCGGCGACGTGCGCGACGCGGTCATATAAGGAATTCCACGCATGCGTCGAATCATTACGACGCATGCGGGGGATCCATTCGGACGGATTGATCCGGTGAGTCTGTACAGACCAGCGGATCAATCCGTTGGGATGGATTCAAGCGGATAGATTTGAAAGCATGTCTTCAAATTTTTATCCGCTTGAAATCCATCCCAGGGGAAAAAAATCAGCGGAAACAGATCCGCTGGGTTGTACACACCAGCGGATCTATCCGCTGGAACTGATCCGCAGATCAATTCCAGCGGATAGATCCTCTCGTGTGTACGGGGCCTTACACCTGTCCGATCTTAGGGATATCTATGCGTAACTGATTCTCTGAATCAGGCGCATAGATACGACCTCCCGCACTCAGAGATACGACGGCGTATCAGGAGATACGCCGTCGTATCTTGTTTCTGAATCTGGCCCACTGAGTGTAAAAAATTCTAAAAAAGAGGCTACAACAGATGTAATTAGACATAATGTTAATATGTTAATACGTAACAACTGTCTTGTAAATGTCTAAAACCATTAGAGATCAGAAAAATAACCATACCTGAGGAAAATTAGGCAATGTTTTCCTATGGAAAGATCTATAAAAGAATTTCGCCTAGAGTTACTATATCTATTAATGACAGACGATGGCAGTGTTGAGGTGTCAGCTAGCAGATATATCCTGCAACAGCAAGGGATGGACAGTATAAGGAAATTCCCGAGAGAGGTAAGACATACCAGAACATGGCAGTAGATGGCAGTGTTACCACATAACTGATGACAACTCAACAACTATATACGAGAACCAATATCATTATGAGACTATTCTCTATATCTTCTGCGTCATCTCATGTCCTATGATATTGGAAAACTTGAGGTATTATAAAGGAAATTTGCTTATTTAACTTGTTGCAACATCACAACCGATACCCAGAATACCAGCTTAAAAAGCAAACAAACAATTAACCCAGGGTTAGAGTGACAAGCAAAGGGATATATAAATGTAGCGGGGTATCTCCATTTCTGATGTGATACAAAAGACTACCTTTGCTGATCGGGAAGGATCTCAGCTCCCTCTGGTGGCCGAGTTGGGTTAGAGCCACCTGTTGTTTACAATTCATCCTGGTACCGCAGTGAATGCTGGATAATTGAGTTCAGAAGGAGAAGAGACTCCATTTGCCCTGAATTGTAATGAACTACATTACCCAGAGAGCAGCTGGGCCACCCCAAGATGCTTTGCCTTCCGCACCGCCTGCTAAGGGAGGTAATTTAAGGGAGAGGACGTGTTTGGTGCGCTCTCTCGACACCGCCTCTTCAACCCAGGAGGACACTGCGGGGAGTGTCTCCACGGGGATCAGGCCGCAGTTGAGGCCTACATACGCCCGGGCGGAACGGCTTTCAGAAGGAAGGAGAGAGTTTCTGCCGGAGTTATCTGACGAGATCCCAGTAACCATGCGACCTGTCTGAGGACCGGAGACTGCTGACCGACCGAACGGTGTGTCGTAGAAGGACAAGGCCTGAACCGTTTGGGTGAGACGGGCACTTGCCTGAAAGTACAGTTTGTCTTGCAGAAGGGCGGATCGTTGACATCCCTCTTTTATGGTTTGACTATCCAGGAAACTTTTAACAGTTTGCCATTACCCTTTTGGATTACAAGTTGTTCTTTGCGCGCCACCGCATGCCAACGAACAAGTGCACAAACTATTAGCAGGAGAATGTATTGAAGTTTGGCCTGTCCTTCAGGGATGGTGGTGGCGATGTAAGTGAATCCGTTATGAGGGACAATCAGCTTGAAAGGGAACCCCCATCTGTATCTGATTCTGAAAAACACAGATGTTCTTCTGCATCTTCTGATGTCAGGGTAGATTTGCAGCTGGACTCCTTCCAAAGTGATGTTTCTCATGCCTCTAGCAGCGCGCACTATCTCCTCCTTCACCAGAAAGTCTTTCATACATCGCACTATATCTCTGGGAGGTTTGTCAGGAGAAGGTTTTGCTCTCAGGGCACGGTGAATACTGGGGACTTTGATCTGGTAAGAGGAGTTGAAAAAGCTTAATTGAGTAAGCTACCAGATCTGTGATGGTTTCTGGAGCACCTCTAATTTTGAGGTTAGACCTCCTATTTCTGTTGTCAAGGTCCTCTACATGTGCCTGCAGCTGTGTAAAAGCAGATGAGAGAGATTCATGTTCCCTGGAGAGGTCATTAAATGCAATGGAGAATTCATCATGCTTGTTTTATAACAGGTCTGTGCGAGTCCCCAGTGAGGCTATTTCCTGGGACAATGTACTTGTGGACTTCTGGATTTCTGTCTGGAACTTGTCAAGGAGCTTGGTACAAATGGCTTCAAGGCTAAAGTCCAGGTCTGCCTTAGTAAGTGGGGTGTACTCACTGTTCGTTGCAGAGTTCATTTCCAGCAGTGCTTGTGGTTGCTCCTGTGCAGAGGAGGGGGAGGAGGGAGAGGGTATGGCACCATCGCCATTTTTAGCCATCTTACCACGCTGCTGTAGGGTGACCACATTTCCAAACTGCCATTCAGGGACACCCCCCTCCTTCACAAAAAAATTGTCAAATTTAAAGGCTTATATGCAAGTAATTCTCCATAATAGGGGTATGGGGGTATGGCCCTGGGGGACATGGATCAATGCAAAAAAATGTTTAAAAATATATAGTGCCTGGGAGGTCCCCTTAGTCTGCCTGTAAAGTGGCGCAAGTGTACCATGTATAGAACATGCTGCAGCAAAAAATAAATAAATAAAGAAAAAACGAGTCAAACCACATTTACATTGACTCACAGTTGCAATTGCTGGCACCCGGCTATTGAAAAAAAAAAAAAAAAGTAGTGTCCCCCCCCAGTCCATACCAGAACCCTCGGTCTCTATCCCCCCACCCCAAAGCACCTTGTCCCTATCTTACCCTGGCCAGTGGTGTGCAGGGGTGTCAATAAAAGGTGCTTTTGGCAGAGTTAAAACGCCCTGGTTAGTGGCTGAGAGCCCTGTGTAGACCGGAGCTCTCTCTATGTGCGGCCGCTTCGTCCCATGTCGCGCATGCGCCCCCCAAGATGGCGTTTTCTTCTGGATTCTCATCTCCTTGGAAAGCTCCTGTTCTGTTTCATATTTCTGTTTCTCTATTGACAAACCCAGGCTGTCTGGACAGTATGGTAGGGTTGCCACCTGTCCAGGATTCACCCGGACTGTTCGGGTTTGGATCATTGTGTCATGGTTTCATTCTGCCTGAAACCCGGACACATTATTTAGACTGGGCTGTGGCTCCCCAAATAACTGAGATAGTCACACAAAAATCTGTTGCCATTCGGGAGCTAAAGGAAGGTTTGGCATCACTGGGGGGCGGGGGCATAATGTCAGCAAGAGAAGTTTAGCCACACCCACTGTTCGCCGCAGCACACTGCATCACCACTCTCTTTGGGACAGCCAAAGATGTCCCAGGTCTTTTATAATCCTAATGGGCCAGATTCAGAAAGGACTTATGTCGACGTATCTTCTGATACGCCGCGTAAGTCCACGGATGCGCTGTCGTATCTATGCGCCTTATTCAGGAAACAAGATACGCCTGAATTTTGGCTTAATACGACCGACGTAAGTCTCCTACGCCGTCGTATCTTGGATACGCATATTTTTACGCTGGCCGCAAGGGGCGCTTCCATTGATTTACGCGGCGAATATGTAAATGACCTAGAAACGCCGATTCACGAACGTACTTACGCCCATCGCTGTAATCTATGCCGTTTACGTAAGGCGTACGTCCGGCGTAAAGTTAAGCCTCATAAAGCAGGGGTAAGTCATGTTAGGGTATGGACGTCGGAACAGCCGTCTGATTTTACGTTGTTTGCGTAAGTCGTACGTGAATGGGGCTGGGCGTAGATTACGTTCACGTCGAAGGCATTGAGCCGTCGTATCTTAGGGAGTATATGCTACCTGATTTTGAGCATGCGCGCCCATGTGCCGTTCGTTCGGCCCTTCATTTACATGGGGTCACGCTTCATTTCAATACATCACGTCCACTAACTGCCTACTTTGAATTAGGTGGGCTTACGCCGGCACATTTAAGCTACGCCGCCTTAACTTAGGGAGCAAGTGCTTTGTGAATACTGGCCTTGCCTCTCTATGTTACGTCGGCGTAGCGCATATGAGGTGAGCTACGCACACACAAAGATACGCTGCTGTACGTGAATCTGGGCCATAGTGTATACTACGGGGGAAAAAATTTACCCTGTGCCCAGGGCAGCCATCACAAATTTCGGTAATGCAAATAAAAAATAAAAAATAAATAAAAAATGGTAGAGGGGCCGGCCAGGCCTGTAAGGGGCCCTGGGGACCATTGGGCCCCTTACAGGTATAAGGCAAAAAAAAGGGGGGCCAGCCGGGCCCCTGGGGACCATCAGGCTCCTTACAGGTGTAATGCCTGTACACCCCTGATGGCGGCCCTGCCTGTGCCGCGAAAGTGTTCAGGTTTGGCTTGAAGAAAAGGTGGCACTGGCAACCCTACAGTATGGTCATCTGCTAACTTGGCACTATCCACAGGCAGCTTAACTCTTTAATAAAACACAGATGTTGAACTTTCCTAAGACCTGTGGTAACTGAGGGAACATGGAAATAACATGGAGGGCCTAACTAGGGCTTAACTAGCTAGCACTAAACAGAAGGGGAGGACTGAGCGAGATGCCAATCGCATACTGTAAACAATTTGTGGTGGCTTCAATCTATCACTAAATGTCAGTATACTACAGAACAATGGAAACCTTAAACAGGAGGTTGCCAATGACAACCCATCCATTGCAAACTGACTCGTTGACCAGGGGACAGCCGACAGATACATCATCAACACATCCTTGCTTTGTGAATCCTTAGCAGTGAAGAACTGCTATGGGGGCCAGGGGACACTGCTTTGGGGGGGGGGGGGGTGGGGTTATGTGAAGAGGGCAGAGGACACTGCTATGGGGGGCAGAGGACAATACAGTGAGGGGGGTGATGTAAAGGGGGCAAGGGACAATGTTGTTGGGGGGGGCAAAGGGGTAGAGGACACTACAGTGGGGGAGGGGGGTAATTTGCCTCCACTGCTTATCTTTACTGGAGAGCGGGAGGCAGCACAGTAATGGACGGAGGGCAGGAGTGGCCCTAGTTAATTTTCAAGTTCACCAGCAGGTGATTGGTCCCTAGGACACTGGACAGTCCTAGCAACCAATCACCAGCTTGGTAATATGAGAAGTTAGCTTTGGCAGCTCCCACCCTTCATCCAGTATTGTGCTGCCTCCCGCTCTCCGCTCTGCTGTACACACACTTAGAGGTAATGGGGGGGGGGGGGCTCCCTACACAGCACTATGAATTTGTGAAGGGGGCAAAGGACGCTTCTGGGGGGGGGGGGACAAAGAGAACTGCTATATGGGCCAGGGGACACTGCTTTTTGGGCGAAGGTGGGCAAAGGACACTGCTTTGTGGGGGAAGGGGGGCAGAGGACACTAGATTGAGGGGAGGTTATGTGAAGAGGGCAGAGGACACTGCTATGGGGGCAGATGACACTACAGTGAGGGTGGTTGATGTGAAGGGGCAAGGGACACTGCTGTTGGGGGGACAAAGAGGCAGAGGACACTACAGTGGGGGGGGGGGGGGGTGATGTCAAATAGCAGGGGACACTGATGGTGGGGGGGGGACAAAGGGGCAGAGGACACTACAGTAGGGGGAGATGTGAGAAAGGCAGGGGGCACTGCTGTTGGGGGGGGCAAAGGGGCAGAGGACACTACAGTAAAGGGTGATGTGAAGAGGGCAGGGGACACTGCTGTTGAGGGGGACAAAGGGGTAGAGGACACTACAGTAGGGGGGTGATGTGAAGGGGCAGGGGACACTGATGTTGGGGGGGCAAAGGGGCAGGGGACACTGATGTTGGGGGGACAAAGGGGCAGAGGACACAACAGTGGGGGGGGGGGTGATGTGAAGGGGGCGGGTACACTGCTGTTGGGGGGTAGCAAAGTGGCATAGGACACTACAGTAGGGGGTGATGTGAGAGAGGCAGGGGACACTGCTGTTGGGGGGGACAAAGGGACAGAGGACACTACAGTAGGGGGTGATGTGAAGGGGGCAGGGGATATTTCTGTTGGGGGGGACAAAGGGGCAGGGGACACTGCTGTTGGGGGGGGGCAAAGGGGAAGAGGACACTACAGTAGGGGAGTGATGTGAAGGGGCAGGGGACACTGCTGTGTGGGGGGACAAAGAGGCAGAGGAGACTACAGTAGGGGGTGATGTGAGAGGGGCAGGGGACACTGCTGTTGGGGGGGGCAAAGGGGCAGAGGACACTACAGTAGAGGGATGATGTAAGGGGGGCAGGGGAGACTGCTGCTGGGAAAGACAACGGGGCTGAGGACACTACAGTGGGGGGATGATGTGAAGGGGGGCGGCAGACACTGCTATGGGGGGACAGGAGACATTACTGGTGGGGGCCAAGGGTATTACTGGGGAAGGGGGGGGTGATGTGGAGGGGGGCAAAGGAACATTACAATGGGGAGGGGGATAATGTGAAGGGGGGGGAGAAGGACATTGCTATGGAGGGGCAGAGGACACTACTGGTGGGGGGTTGAGTACATTACTGTGGGGTGGGGGGAATTATGTGAAGGGGGCAGAGGACACTACTATGGAGGGGGGACATTACAGTGGGGAGGGGGATAATGTGAAGGGGGGGAGAAGGACACTGATATGGAGGGGCAGAGGACACTACTGGTGGGGGGGGGGGGGTTGAGTACATTACTGTGGGGTGGGGGGAATGATGTGAAGGGGGAAAGAAGACACCACTATGGGGGGGGACATTACAGTGGGGAGGGGGATAATGTGAAGGAGGGGTGAAGGACACTGCTATGGAGGGGCAGAGGACACTACTGGTGGGGGGTTGAGTACATTACTGTGGGGTGGGGGGAATTATATGAAGGGGGGAAGAAGACACTACTATGGGGGGGGGGGGAGAATATGCTGGGCTCTGGGGGGGATGTGAAGGGGGGCAGAGGATACTACTTTGACACACTATGTGTTCTTCATATCGTATTTTTTTTTTTTAAAGGGCCAGATGAATATTGAAGAGGACTGTGATTTCTGTGATAGATAATAAATATCTTGAAGTGTTAAACTGACACATTATTTAAAGGGGCCTTTAAAAAATGTCTATTTGTTCTGTCAAACTACATGTACATTCATACTGTGGGAATTGGACCAACATTAAATGTTATTAGGCTATTTTCTCTCCAGGTCGAATGTGGGAATCTGGTAAACACCACACTATGGCCACTAGATGGAGTTGATCGTAGGAAATACATACTTATTTTCTATGATCATCAGCTCCATCTAGTGGCCATAATGTGGTATTTTCTTGATTCACACACATTCGACCTGGAGGGAAACTTGTCTAATAACGATGGATTTTGCTTCTATTCGCAAAGGACAAATGTACATGCAGTTTCACAGGACGGAGAGCTCTGTGAATTTTTGTTTTTTTATTAATAAATATGCCCTTAGCACTAAAAAATGTATCCAAACTCCACAGTGAGTGAGTTGCGCTCACTTTTAATTATAGTACGCCTCTTTCTGTAACTGAAGTTGCCTTCTGGAAGGATACAATATATCCCGTGTATGTCATTGTAGTTTTCTCAGCCTGGGGATGATGACTGTGCATGTCTATACTTCCTGAGTACTTCCTCTTATAGAGAGTGATGTCACAATGTGGATGTGGTCCGACTCCGCAGAGCCATTCTATGCTCCCAGATACGAGATTGTCGTAACACGTGCCTCACAATAGACCGCATTGTCTGACGATCGGTGTACTTTCCGCTCCGATGAAATATTAGTGCGCTTCACAATAACCATCCCGTCTAAATAGTACAGCCTATAGTGGTGTCACCTTCACTTTCTCTTTTGTTAAAGGATTACTCCACTTCGAAGAGAAAATTATCCATGGCCCGGATTCAGGTAGATTTGCCCCTTAGTAACGGAGGCGCAGGGCAGCGTTTTTGCCCTGCGCCCCCGCAAATTTCCTGCGCTACCCGCGATTCACGGAGCAGTAGCTCCGTAAATTGCGTGTGCGCTGTGTAAACTTGCCCTGCGTAAGGGCGCCTAATGTAAATGATCCCGTAGGGGGCGGCAATCATTTAAATTAGGCGCGCTCCCGCGCCGAGCGTAGAGCGCATGCTCCGTCGGGAAACTTTCCCGACGTGCATTGCGGCAAATGACGTCGCAAGGACGTCATTTGCTTCAAAGTGAACGTGAATGGCGTCCAGCGCCATTCACGAATCACTTACGCAAATTACGTAAAATTTCGAATGTCGCGACGTGGAAACGACGGGTATACTTTAGCATTGGCTGCCCCTGCTATTAGAAGGGGCAGCCTTACGCTAAACACGCCGTACGGAAACTACGTAAATTGCGTACGCAGGGCTCGCGCAACATTGTGAATCGGTGTTAGTATGCAATTTGCATACTATACGCTGACCACAATGGGAGCGCCCCCTAGCGGTCATCGCAAGAATGCAGCCTAGATATGCGTGGCATAAGAGCCTTATGCCACGCAGATTTTAGGCTGCAGTCGGCGTTACGATGTTCCTGAATCAGGAGCATTCGTAACGCCGGGGCAAGTAAGCAATTGCGCTGTGTAACCTATGGTTACACAGGCGCAATTGCTACTTGAATCTGGGCCAGTGTGTTTTTTCACTGCTATCTCCTTCCCTCTAATTAGAACCCCCAAACATTATATGTATTTTTTATTCTAACACCCTAGAGAATAAAATGGCCGTCATTGCAATACTTTCTGTCACACCGTATTTGTGTAGCGGTCTTACAAGCGCACTTTTTTGGGGAAAAAATACACTTTTTTAATTAAAAATAAAGACAACAGTAAAGTTAGCCCAATTTTTTTATATATTGTGAAAGATAATGTTACGCCAAGTAAATTGATACCCAACATGTCACGCTTCAAAATTGCGTCCGCTCGTGAAATGGCGACAAACTTTTACCCTTTAAAATCTCCATAGGCGACATTTAAATAATTCTACAGGTTGCATGTTTTGAGTTACAGGAGGAGGTCTAGAATTATTGCTCTCGCTCTACCAATCGCAGGCGATACCTCACATGTGTGGTTTGAATACCGTTTACATATGCGGGCGCTACTCACGTATGTGTTCGCTTCTGCGCGCAAGCTTGGTGGGACGGATCGCGTTTTCTGGCTCCTAACTTTTTTAGCTGGCTACTAGATTCCAAGCAAATTGTCAAACCCTGCTCTAGAGCCTACCCAGTGAGTGTCCAAGCTCGTTTCCCGATCTTCCCAATATTTGGTATGCAGAGTATTTTCTCTCTGCTCTCAGCCATCAAAAGTCAAAGTCTTGGCAGTCTGCCAAGTTTTAAAACATTCTATGGCCTAGATTCACGTAAGGCCGATCTACATTGCGCGGGCGTAGCGTACCGTATTTACGCTCCGCCGCCGCAACTTAGAGAGGCAAGTGCTGTATTCACAAAGCACTTCCCTTCTAAGTCACAGGGGCGTAGCGTAAATGGGCTGGCGTAAGCGCGCGTAATTCAAAGTAGGCTGGTAGGGGGCGGGTTGTATTTAAATGAGGCTTGACCCCATGTAGATGCATGGCCGAACGAACGGCGCATGCGTGCGCATGCTC
Source organism: Rana temporaria (assembly GCF_905171775.1). Lineage (NCBI taxonomy): Eukaryota > Metazoa > Chordata > Amphibia > Anura > Ranidae > Rana > Rana temporaria. Next base: position 25,533,207 of record NC_053492.1, read on the forward strand.
AGTATCCACGCCCAAAGATACGTCGGCTCAATGCCTGTGACGTGAACGTAATTTACGCACAGCCCTATTTGCGTATGACTTACGCAAACAACGTAAAAAGATACGCTTGTTCCGACGTCAATACTTTGCATGGGATGCGCCACCTAGAGACCAGCTTTATCTTTACGCCGGCGTATCTCTAACGTAAACGGCGTAACTAATTGCGACGTGCGCACGTACGTTCGTGAATCGGCGTATCTAGTCATTTGCATATTCTACGCCGAACTCAACGGAAGCGCCACCTAGCGGCCAGTGTAAATATGCACCCTAAGATACGACGGCGTAGGAGACTTACGCCGCTCGTATCTTAGCCTAATTTAAGCGTATCTGGTTTCCAGAATACGCCTAAATTTACGACGTTGTATCTACTGATACGCCGGCGTAACTGTACCTGGATCCACCTATATCAGCGGAATGTTAAGTCTAAACATTGTATCAATTTGACTTTTACATCAAAGGAATACGAGTATGTAAATTAGGAACGTTTAACTGCTTGTGGACCGACGTACGACGATATACGTCGACAGAATGGCACGGCTGGACACAAGGGCGTACATGTACGTCCCCTTTAAGAACCAAGCCGTGGGTCGCGAGTGCGCGCTCACGACCCGGTCCAAAGCTCCGTGACTGCGCACATAGGCGCTCCTGATCCTGCCCCTTCTCTCCTGTCATACGCTGATAACATGACTTTTACCCCCAGACCTCATTTAGATTTGGGCTCATCCTTCTACCAAGCTAAACCATGGGTCCCCCTGTTGACCTAATGGGGGCCAGACCCATTCAGAGCTGTCTCTTCTCACTCTGTTCTAAGTAGCTTTTTCTGCAGTACATCTTACAGATGTGCCACTTCACAGGCAGGTTTAGGGCATCTTGTGAATGTTATTTAAAGGAATTGGGCATTTTTAATGCAGGGGTCTCAAACTGGCGGCCCTCATGCTGTTGCGAAACTACAAGTCCCATGGCTGACAGTTACAAGCATGATTCCATCAGGAAAAGGCATGATGGGACTTGTAGTTTCGCAAAAGCTGGAGGGCCATTCGTTTGAGACCCCTGATCTAATGTTTTGCTGCAAATAGTCAACAGGGTTGCAAGAAACGTGTTGAGTAGACATATGTGGTTCATTTAGTTCCGAATTAATATTTTTTAATTTTTCGTTATTCATTGATTTGGTTATATCCGTGCCCCAGGAAGACGTCACGTGTGACGAAACATGTCGGTCGGAGCTATGCACTGACGCCATTGTGCCCCATGCGACCCGGAAGTGCAGGTGATTGAATTTAGAGTTAGCCGGCAGACTGTTTCAATCTATGCAAGATTGTATTTTATGCACTGTAAGTAGCCAATTGGCTTTCATTTTTCAATAAATGTTATATAAAACGGTATCACACTATTGGAGTTTTCCATAGTTGCCATAGAGGATTTGTTTTATCAAAAAGTCGGCAGGAAATTATCATTTAAAATCTTTTTATTTGTAATACAGTGGAACCTTCGGTTATGACGAGCATAATCCGTTCCAGGAGAATGCTTGTAATTCAAAGCACTCGCATATCAAAACGAGTTTCCCCATAGAAGTCAATGGAAACGAAGATAATTCGTTCCACATTGACTTCTATGGAATGCAATACCGCATGTGGCCAGAGGTGGGGGGGGGGGGCGCCGGAGAACCTCTCTAGGTAGGTCAAACGAAGGTGAAAACCTCTCCTCCAGTTTAGAAGCCCAGGTGCTGGCAATGTCATGACTAAGCACTGTTTGTTAGTGTGAAACGTGTCAGCTCTTCTGTCTGTTCTGCTGTGGCATGTATTTTTTATTACATTTTTTGAATAAAAGGCAAAAACTTTTTTGGAGTGCGGCTGTCCAGAACTTCTTTGTAAGAGAACTATCACCGTCCGTCCAAGGCGTTCTCTGGCACATGCGCGCGCACATGGGCGTCCTGAGATACTTGGGCGTGCCAATGCGCATGTGCGCGCGCACACGCGTGCCAATGCGCGCACTCGTACGCAACGGACACCGTGCATGCACGGGTGCGCGCCCCTAGCGCCAATTGGCGCCATACTGCCTATTTAAAGAAGCGCCTGACCCCAGACCCTTGCCGACTGGTCTTCAGCTTGTACTGTGATACTCTAAACCCTGCTGTTGTCTTGCTGATCTCCTGTTGCTGAACCCGGCTTGCCCTGACCCTGTTCCTGGAATCTGTTATAATCTGACTAACGGTTTCTGATCCTGGCTACCCACCTGACGCTGCTTCCACCTGCTGCTTGGTACCTCGCTGCCCGCCTACCACTTGACCCGGATATCTGTGTGACCCTGTATCTGCTTCCTGTGTTGCGCCCTGGCAACCCCCGTGTGTCTGCGACTTGCTCCTGCGACTTCCTGCGACTTCCTGCTGCAAGTCCCCCTACACCTCATCTGATGTCCAGTGTCACTACTTCAGCGGAGTGCCTACCCATCCCGGCTCGTACCTCCCGCTCCTGCTGTCGGAGTCTTCATCTGCAGGCACTCGTGTTACTCCTGTCCCTCGGTGTCCTCTGTTTCATCTCCAGCGGTGCCAGGGCTGGAGATACAAGAGAGGCCGACCTCGTCATCTCAGTCTCCCATCAGGTACGTGACATTCTTCCTGTTTTATTGATCTCGGAAACCCTCAGAAAGGTTCGGGAACTGAGTATATCCGAGTGATTCCGAGTATTTCCGAACGGCTCCGAACCGTTCCAAGTGTCGCCGGCGCCCCCCCGCACCTCTGGCCAAATGCGGTACTGCACACCCAATTAGCATGAATTCTGCTCATTTTGCCAGACAACACTCGCAAACCGAGTCAGGATTATTATTCAAAACGCTTGCTAACCGCGTTACTCATTAACCAACTGTATATATATATATATAATTTTTTTTTTCATTTGCGGCTATGTGGATGTGTTTCTAAGCCAAGCAGATTTTCTCATCACTATCCAGGACTATATACACCCACACACAATGCACATACCATATTGCACTATATACACCCACACACACACAATCCAGCACTATTATTAGTGACACACAAACCATCTTCCTTTACTGTCTTCAGCACACTTACCCGAAAATGCTAAAGAGGAACAGTGCGATCATAGAGGGCATAGGTCGCTGTATTCACTTCCCTATTATAGAAAATACTCAAATCTTTGCAGTGTGAAAAAACGAGAAAATATGCATATAAAGACATACACCAGGGATATGCAATTAGCGCAGGGGCGGATCGGGGGCCAGATTCACAAAGAGATACGACGGTGTATCTACAGATACACCATCGTATCTCTGACGTAAACTGGTCCTATCTATGCGCCTGATTCATAGAATCAGATACGCATAGATAGGGCTTAGATCCGACAGTGTTACACTGTGTTACACTGTCGGATCTTTTTTTAAATTTAAAAATGGCGCCGGGGGCGTTCCCGCTGATTTACGATAAATAATATGTAAATCAGCGAGATACGCAAATTCACGAACGTACGCGGACCCGTCGCAGTGTTCTTACGTAGTTTTCGTAGCGGTTTTCCGTCGTATACTTACCCCTTCTTTTATCAGGCGCAGCCAATGTTAAGTATAGCCGGCGTTCCCGCGTCGAATTTGAAATTTCCTACGTCGTTTGCGTACGCCGATTCACGCACACGCGCGTCGCAAGTCCCGCTCACGTCGCAACCACTGACGTCCTAGTGACGTCAGTGGGAGCAATGCACGCCGGGAAATTCCCCGGACGACGCATGCGCATTTAAATCGGCGCGGGAACGCGCCTGATTTAAATATGACTCTCCCCTAGCCGCGGAATTTGAATTCCGCTGGGGGATTTAGGATCCGCCGTCGCAAGTTTGGAGGTAAGTGGTTTGTGAATTAGCCACTTGCCTCCTAAACTTGCGGGAGCGGATCATAATTCACGTAGATCGAGCGGATGTTGGCCCTCAATCATCACGGCACCATGGTTGTTATGGTGTCAGGATAATTGAAGCGCATTATTTCTATTATTACACTGTTATATAAAATGAAATAGTTAAACTCGCCATAATGCAGAATCAGTGGGAGCCCTGAGTGTGTCACTTGCCACCGTCGCTTGCCACCAGATGCAGCTTGTCACTTGCCACATCACCTGCCACACGTTGCGGATTGTCCACTTGCAACCATGGGTGTCCGCTCCATAGGGCGAGGGGGGGCAATTGACCCCCCCCTGGAAAATTGAGAAGGTGTTGAAGAGTCTCGCGGCCACGGGCTGCCTGAGCAGTCTCAGGTTGGATGTTACACAGGCACAGCGAGCAGAGTGAAGCAGGAGGGAACCTGCTGCCTGTGCCGCGCTGATGGCTGATCTGAGGTCTGTGCTGAAGGGGGGGTTTGTGCTAAATGGGGGGTCCATCTGTGCTGAAGGGGGGTATGTGCTGAATGGGGGGTCCATCTGTGCTGAAGGGGGGTCTATACTGAAGGTGGTATGTGCTGAAGGGGGTCCATCTGTGCTGAAGGGTGGGTCTGTACTGAAGGTGGGTATGTGCTGAAGGGGAGGTCCATCTGTTCTGAGGGGGGGGGGCTGTGCTTAAAGGGGGTCCATCTGTGCTGAAGGGGAGTCTGTGCTGAATGGAGGGGTCTGTGAGGAATGGGGGGGTCTGTGCTGAAGGGGGGGTCTATCTGTGCTGAATGGAGGGGTCTATGCGGAATGGGGGGGTCTGTGCTGAATGGGTGGGTCCATCTGTGCTGAATGGAGGGGTCTGTGCAGAATGGGGGGGATCTGTGCTGAAGGTGGGGTCCATCTGTGCTGAATGGAGGGGTCTGTGCAGAATGGGGGGGATCTGTGCTGAAGGTGGGGTCCATCTGTGCTGAATGGAGGGGTCTGTGCTGAAGGGGGGTCTGTACATTTTCTAGGCTATATTCATATGGGCATGGAGTGAGGCTGAATAATCTCAAGAGCTATTTCATACTGCCAGCTGGCAGCGTTATCGGTAAAGCCCCGCTAAAAAGCGGCGCTTTACCATCGTTTTAGCTGCCTTATTCGGACCGCTAGCGGGGCGCTTTTAACCCCCGCTAGCGTTTAAAGAAAGGGTTAAATGTGACTGTGTATCACCGCTCCAGAAGCGTCCCCCCCTGAAAAAAATTCAGCGGACGCCCATGCTTGCAACATCGTCTGTCACCAGATGTGGATTGTCCACTTGCCACGTCGCCTGTCACCAGATGCGGATTGTCACCTACCACAAGTCGCGGATTGTCACTTGCCACGTCACCTGCCACACATTACGGATTGTCACTTGCCACGTCGCCTGCCACATGTTATGGATTGTCACTTGCCACGTCACCTGCCACACATTACGGATTGTCACTTGCCACGTCACCTGCCACACATTACGGATTGTCACTTGCCACGTCGCCTGCCACATGTTATGGATTGTTACTTGCCACGTCACCTGCCACATGTTACAGATTGTCACTTGCCACGTCGCCTGCCACATGTTACGGATTGTTACTTGCCACGTCGCCTGCCTCATGTTACAGATTCTCACTTGCCACGTCGCCTGCCACATGTTACGGGTTGTCACTTGCCACGTCGCCTGCCACATGTTACGGATTGTTACTTGCCACGTCGCCTGCCTCATGTTACAGATTCTCACTTGCCACGTCGCCTGCCACATGTTACGGGTTGTCACTTGCCACGTCGCCTGCCACATGTTACGGGTTGTCACTTGCAACGTCGCCTGCCATGTGTTACGGATTGTCACTTGCCACGTCGCCTGCCACACGTTACGAATTGTCACTTGCTGTGTCACTTTCCTGCTGTGTCCCAGAGTCAGGCAGCAGATTGTCAGGCAGCAGAGAGATAGTGTCATCTCTCTGCTTCCCGCAGCTGCCTACACAGTGAGGGGGGAACTGCAGGGATGCAGGGCGGGCGCCGGGTGGTGAGAGATGATGTCATCTCTCTGCTCTCCGCCCACCGCCTCCCTGATTGGCCAGCCTTCTGCTCATCCCCGTGCCGCCCAGCTATTCGCTCGCTCTCTCACCAACTGACAGCCCAAGGAGCCGTCCGCTCACTTACACGATAATAAAAATAATGATGATATCATGTATAATAATAATAATGTAAAGTGCTACACAACCCGTTAATTCTGTATAAATCCTATAAAATAATACTTCTACTACTAACAATAATTAATACTTATATTATTGTTATTAATTTATACATTTATAAAAAAAACATAAAATAACAATCATTATTATTATTATTAATATTATTATTATTATTATTATTATTATTATTATTATTATTATTATTATTATATGGTTTATATAAATTGATAGGTGAATAATAATAATAATTGTTATTATATGTTTTTTATAAACTGTTTAATAAGAATAATAATAACATAATGTATAATATTAATGTGAAGTGCTGAGCAAACTGTTGGTGCTAAATAAATCCCGTATAACAATAATAATATGCTTTATATAAATTGATAGATGTATAATAATAATAATAATAATAATGTAAAGTGCTGCACAAACTTTTGGTGCGATATAAATCCTGTTTAACCACTTAAGGACCGCCTAACGCCGATATACGTCGGCAGAATGGCACGGCTGGGCACAGGCACATACCTGTATGTCGCCTTTAAGAGCTCAGCCGTGGGTCGCGCGCGCACCGCCGCGCTCACGACCCGGTCCGAAGCTCCATGACCGCGCCCGCGGGACACGCGGACCCGATCGCCGCCGGTTTCCCTCGATCGGGTCACAGGAGCTGAAGAACGGGGAGAGGTGAGTGTAAACACACCTTCCCCGTACTTCTCTGTGGCAGTGTCCCTGATCGTCTATTCCCTGTTATAGGGAATGACGATCAGTGACGTCACACCTACAGCCACGCCCCCCTACAGTAAGAATCACTCCCTTAGGGCACACCTAACCCCTTAGCGCCCCTAGTTGTTAACCCCTTAACTGCCATTGTCTTTTTCACAGTAATCAATGCATTTTTATAGCATTTTTTGCTGTGAAAATGACAATGGTCCCAAAAATGTGTCAAAAGTGTCCGATGTGTCCGCCATAATGTCGCAGTCACGAAAAAAGTCGCTGATCACCGCCATTACTAGTAAAAAAAATAGATATTAATAAAAACGTCATAAAACTATCCCCTATTTTGTAGACGCTATAACTTTTGCGCAAACCAATCAATAAACGCTTATTGCGTTATTTTTTTTACCAAAAATAGGTAGAAGAATACGTATTGGCCTAAATAGAGGAAAAAAAACTTTTTTATATATATTTTTGGGGGATATTTATTATAGCAAAAAGTAAAAAATATTGCATTTTTTTCAAAATTGTCGCTCTATTTTTGTTTATAGCGCAAAAAGTAAAAACCGCAGAGGTGACCAAATACCACCAAAAGAAAGCTCTATTTGTGGGAAAAAAAGGACGCCAATTTTGTTTGGGAGCCACGTCGCACGACCGCGCAATTGTCAGTTAAAGCGACGCAGTGCCGAATCGCAAAAAGGGGCAAGGTCCTTAACCTGCACAATGGTCCGGGTCTTAGGTGGTTAATAATAATAAAAAAATAAATAATAATAATTGTATGGTTTATATTACTCAATAGATACAATATATCGGCCTTTGGAGGGATTTGCAACGCAATCATCAAAGGTTTATCATGAAAGTGCGATAACGATTGCGGGTCATTCAGCATTACAGCAGAAAAAAATAATAATGTTAAATGCAAGCAGTGTAAGTAATTTGCAGCTTCATTCACAATCCAACCACAGGCTGGGCTGTGTGGCAGAGCTGTGTAAATCTCAGGACTGCATGGACAGAAATGCGCAATATTTCGCCAAAAAAACAGCTTCCGTAGTTGTATTTTATCTGGTTGGAGTTCAGCTTTAAATGCTTTCTATGAATTTTTATCAGTGAAAGAAGGACAGTAAAAGGGATTACCTCACATGGGAAACTTTCAAACTGAAACTTGGGTTGTGAAATGTGAATTTTGAAACGGATGAAATCCATCATGTCGTATTTTACAATAACATTTCTATTGTTTTTAAAGGTGACCAGCACTAAGAAAAACATGAGGAGTGCCATTGCTCTCCTGTTTCTAAATTGCTAGTTGCCTGGCTCTTTCTGTCTCTCTCAATCCCCATCACTGGAACGAGGCTGAAGAAGATCTGAAATCTCGACCTGCGTTATTGATGCGGACCAGCGACTGGCCATTGGATTAGGATGGCAGTTAGGGAAATAGCAACAGAAACCTCCATATTTCTTCTGTAATTCTGGAGGTCCTTCTATGCTACCTTGTTGGGGGGCCATTAGGGATAGGGACCCATAGGGACCATTAATGCCCAACTCTGGGCTCAGACATTCTTTACTCACTTCCTTCTCCCAAAGGCCCCCCATATATATGATTTTGTTCCACTCTTTCTTATATTTTAGATGCTTTCAGGCTGGTCATATGACATGCAAGCTCTTCTTACTCTTTGGATGTTCTTCAGAGGTTGGTGGGCCTCCATTACTCAACCCAGAAGACTCTGGTGGGTGCGCTATGGTGCTCTTAACTCATAGGGTATAGATGAGGAGAGCAACACTAAAGTCATCATGTCTACATTAATACACTATGAATAAAGGACACCATAGCGCCCCTTAGGGGGTGGTCTGATGACACCCTGCACTCACATTCTACCCTCAGTCTTCTTGGTTAAGTGATGGAGGAACGACCAGCTTTGATGAAGATCCAAAGAGGAAGATTGGGCAATGACACATTGAACTCACAGTCTCCCCTCAGTCTTCTGAGGTAGAGTGATGTAGGACCGACCAGTTTTGAAGAGGATCCAAAGAAGAAGATTGGGCAATGACACATTGCACTCACAGTCTTTCCTCAGTCTTCTGACGATGAGTGATGGAGGAACGACCAGCTTTGAAGAAGATCCAAAGAGGAAAATTGGGCAATGACAAATTGCACTCACAGTCTCCCCTCAGTCTTCTGACAATGAGTGATGGAGGACCGACCACCTTTGAAGAAGATCCAAAGAGGAAGATTGGGCAATGACACTTGGAACTTACAGTCTCCACTCAGTCTTCTGAGGTTGAGTGATGGAGGACCGACCAGTTTTGAAGAAGATCCAAAGAGGAAGATTGGGCAATGACACTTTGCACTCACAGTCTCCCCTCAATCTTCTGACGATGAGTGATGGAGGACTGACCACCTTTGAAGAAGATCCAAAGAGGAGGTGTCACGGTCTCTGCCCCTCCTTGTCCCTTACACCCCAGAGAGCTGTCCCCTGCTGTGTTATGTACTCTTTACTGTGATTGTTTGGGGTGTGGTTGTATTCCATTGTTTGTGTCCTTGGAAGAAACGTATATTATGAGATGGATGTCCATGTGGAGGGAGGGGGACTCCTCCAGCAGCCCCCCCCCCCCGCTGATAAGACTGTTTACTGATGAGAAGTTTGAACATACCTGACCTGTGTGTCTATTATCATTGGACAGTTTAACACGCTCTGAATTCAAGGGTGGGGGGAAGTGTCTTGGAGTTGAATATCTGTTGTAACATGTGGTGGAATGTCATCCCGGCTCCTGCTTTCTACATTGCCAATCTGTGCGGTCCTAGGCTATGGCCAGCGACTACAGACCAACCCCCTTTGTTCTTCTACATCCGAGAGACCAAGTTTGCCAGTCCTGCAGCCTCCAACCCAGGGAGTGGATTAACCCTGGCTGTGTGCCATCCTGTTCGTGGATTAACCCTGAGAGGGCACACCTGGGCATTGCCCAGGGGCCCCTGCACTTTCCCCAAATCAGCTGGTCCTTGAGCCCACGCTGCCCACTAAATTGGGGGCCCCATGATGGCACTGAGAGTGATGGATACACAGGGGAGGGAGGCTGGCTGTGGTGCGCTGTGCTGTGCAGAACAATGCCTATTTCACAGCCAGCATGGAGGGGCAGGGCCGGAGCGCCAGTGATGCTGCAGGGTAGGAGTGGGAGCTGCTGAGTTGGCAGCACTGAGAGCCCACCTGCGGAAGTAGCATTGTGGATGGTGTCATGGTGAGTCCAGCTGTCCAGCACTGTGCACCGAAAGGCTTACTCTCCGCGTGTGTCTGTTCTACCTACATCTCCGTCACAGGAGGGTGGGACGTTGATACCCAGCACTCACAGTCTTCTGTTTTGAGTGATGGAGGACCAACCATCTCTGAAGAAGATCCAAAAGAGGAACAAGACCTCTTGATTAGGTGTAGGCCCTGGAACTCCCACGAGGACCTAAATACACTTTCTCCAAATCCTACTTTTCTCTACTCTAACCACGACTTCCTTGGCTTCACTCTACTGTCTATTTGATTTCTACAACTAGGACATCCCCGGTTTCAGGGGACAGTCCCCGGATTGAGGACACTGTCCCCGGGCCAAGTCTGTCCCAGATTTTGTCCCTGGATTGGATTTGAACAGGGGCTAGGGCAAATTCAAAGACAGTCAGTGCAGAATTAAAAAAAAAAAATCTGAATTACACCCCCCCGCTCTAGCGTGTATTTTTTATATTATCTGTGCCTCTTTCTGATGATCATGTGTTGGTCGGAGCGGAGGGAATATTTATTCAGTTTCGGGTGCATGCCCATTCAGCTCCACTCATATGTTCTTCTGCCTTGGCTCAAGTCCCGGCCAGTTGCCTGCCTATCTCCTTGCCTTACCTGGCAGAGTGATCTTCCTCCAATCCCCACCCAGTAGTAGCCGAGGGGCCCGGAGAGTAAGACTTGAACAGGCTGAGGCGAGCGGTGGCGGCGACGGGCAGGGAGTCGCTGATTGTCGCCATTACTAGTAAACAAAAAAAAATGTCCCTGGATTTAATTTTAGAAATCTGGTCACCTTAAACTAGGAAGACCCCTAGAGGGAAACACTAGAATACACCACTGACCCAACATGGATACCAAAAGGAGCGATGACACCCTGCACTTACAGTCTACCCTCATGCCTTGTACACACGATCGGTTTTCCTGGCTGTTATAAGTCCGCCGGGAAAACCGAGAACCTGCTCGGTAGCTTTTTGCCCCTACACACGGCCGGGTTTCTCCCTCTCTCACACACCACCAAGTCCCTAGGCTCCACCCTTCCCTATATTTTATACCTACAACTAAGAAGAAAAATAGAGACCCCTAGGGAAACACTATAATGCACCCCTGACCCAACATGGGCAACAAAATAATTCCTCCACGCCTCATGTAGCCAGAATGAATCCAGAGGGACCTAAACACTCTCTCTCCAAATTCTACTTCTCTCGCTCTCTGTCTTACCATCAACTCCCTGGGCTCCACTCTTCTCTCCATTTTATACTTGTAACTAGGAAGACGATGGAGACCCCTAGAAGGAAACACTAGAATTCACCCCTGACCCAACATGGGCAACAAAAGGGGTCCTACGTGCCCTTTGTAGATAGCCAGACTGAACCCAGAGGGACCTAAACAAGCTCTCTCCAAATTCTACTTCACTCTGTCTTACCACCAACTCCCTGGGCTCCACCCTTCCCTCTATTTTATACTTACAATAAGACAATGGAGACCACTAGAGGGAAACACAAGAAATCTTCAAATCCTACTTCTCCCTCTGTCTTGAATCCTGAGCTCCACTCTTCCCTGTATTTTATACCTACAACTAGGAAGACAATAGAGACCCCTAGTGACTAACACTCCTTGCTCGCCTAACCCAACATGGGCACCAAAAGGGGTCCTACACGCCTCTTGAAGATAGCCAGAATGAACCCAGAGGGACCCAAACACTCTCTCTCCAAATCTTACTTCTCTCTCTCTCTCTCTGTCTTACCACCAACTCCCTAGGCTCCACCCTCCCTAAATGTTATACCTACAACTAGGAAGAAAAATAGAGACCCCTAGAGGGAAACACTAGAATGCACCCCTGACCCAACATGGACAACAAAAGGAGTCCTCCACATCTCATGTAGATAGCCAGAATGAATCCAGAGGGACCTAAACACTCTGGCCCAGATTCACAGAGTGTGGGAGCACATTACGCCGCCGTAGAGTAACCAATGTACGCTACGCCAACGCAGCGCAGAGAGGTAAGCAATGCATTCAGCAAGCCAGTGCTCCCAACACTGCGCCAGCGTGGCGTGTGATTTGAAGGTGTACGCCGGCGTAGGTGGAAGAGGGCGTGACCCATGCAAATGAGCCGTGACCCCATGCAAATGATGGGCCGAGCGCCAGACAGATACGTATTACGAACTACGCCGTGACGTAGACGCATTCCCCTGCGCCTGCTCACAACCACGTCAGAACAACTGCCTAAACTACGCCGGATCACTGCGTACGGCGTGAACGTAACCTACGCCCAGCCAGACACACGTCCAACGTAAAATACGCCGGCTTGTGTTCCCTGGTGCAGACCTTTGCATGTCTGCTGCTGGGTTGCACCTCATTTATGGGGAATAACTTTACGCCGGACGTACAATTTATGCGCATCTCGCGTAGCCTGCGTCGGGCGCACGCAGGTTCGTGAATCGCCGTATTTCCCTCATTTGCATGTTTGAATGGCTAATCAAAAGGAGCGGCACCATGCACCCAGCCTAAATGTGCGCCCACCCTACGCCCGGTGTAAGCAAGCTACGTCGGCGGGGTGTAGCCTGGTTTTAGGCGCATATCTGTTTGTGGGTCTGGCACACAGATACGACGGCGCACATTTGCACTTACGTCAGCGTAACTTGTTATACGTCGGCGTAAGTGCTTTGTGAATCTGGGCCTCTCTCTCCAAATTCTACTTGTCTCTCTCTCTGTCTTACCACCAACTCCCTGGGCTCCACTCTTCCCCGTATTTTATACCTATGTAGCACCCCCTTGCTTTCAGTACAGGCACTACGCTGGAGTTAGTGGAGAGTGGGAGAGTTATTTTGCTCTCATTCACAATTTGCTAAATTGGGACTTCTGTCACTCCAGAAACGTCCACTGGGTCAGTCTGTGCTCCAGGGATGCAATACCATCCCTGGCAAGCAGTTGGCACCAGAGGGGTTCTGGCAGAGAAACTTTCCCCAGCAGCCAATTAGAGGAGATTTTCCCTTGCGGGGCATGCTGGGGAGGGGTATATCTGTGACAGGTGTCATGTGCTGGACAAGTTTCGCGGGGTCCCGGTTCCAGGTGCGGTATCCTCCTTCAGGGTGCGTGCATCCATAGACCCCGCCAGCGCGGCCCACCAGGCCAGAATTGCAGGCTACACAAACCCTCATCCGGAGGTAAAGGGGGACTCCAGTGACTTACTGGGTCCCCGGTTCTATTGAAAGGATCCCAGGCTGGGTGCCGTTCGATTGGGGGGTCGGCTTGAGGGGAACCCGGAGGCAGGTTGTCCAACAGGGCTTGAACGAACCAATCGGGATCTGGTGACCGGAATGCTGACAGGTACGCTTTGCTGTCATCTGGTGACCTATGCTAAAACCTACTGGGAGGATTCGCTCCATTTATACATCTAGCTCACCTAAAGTAATTGGCCTGTGGCAGAGGCCCTAGAGCCAGGTCTGTGAGAGAGATCTGTTCCTCCCAGCAAATCCAAAGTGACACCTCGGCTGCCAGGCTTGTCCGGGGGCACTTTTTTATTGTATACCTACAGCTAGGAAGACAATAGAGACCTCTAGAGGCTAACACTAGAATGCACTCCTAACCCAACATGGGCCACAAAAGGGGTCCTACATGCCTCCTGTAGATAGCCAGAAATAACGCAGAGGTGTATACAGCATGGGACATGTGACGCAGTAATTATACACAAAATAAAACACCACTAGAGGAAGACGAAGAGGAAGACGTTTTTTGGGGGGAATAGACTATGCATGGCTCGTTTGCCAATAAACTCAATCTCATAGCCATTTGCTATGTAGGGACTTTAGCTCTGCTATAAAATATTCTACAGAACACAGCAATATACTGTAGTTGTGGTATAAAACATATGAATATATTTAGTGTAATATACAAAATACAATACTCAGAACACAACAAAATCTGTGCTATATTTATCTGTACAATTCCAAGAAGAGCTACAATTGAATCCACCGAACATTAACACTTTGTAGCAGAGTTATAATATTGTTGTCATGACATCATTTACCGGCCTGCAGAACATGGAAAATTAATCTATCATTTCAGATAAATGGCTTCTCTTGAAGGTTAAAGTGTGGGATAGTTTCTCTTTATGATTTCTGGATGTGGGCCCATTGACTTCGGGATGTGGGCCCATTGACTTCTGGATGTGGGCCCATTGACTTGTAAGCACATAGTACATAGGGTGACCACATTTCCAAACTACCATTCAGGGACACCCTCCCTTCCCAAAAATCAGCTTGTGCTGTAACAAATTACAGCACAGTGATTGGACACAAGAGGCGGGATTTATGATTTCTCCAATCACAAGCAGGGGGCAGGGATTGTGCTCCTCCAGGCATTCCCGGCCAGTAAAGCGGTGATGTGGCGGCCTTTTTTAGGGGCATCAGTTTGGCCCGGGGGGTGGCTGCGTCAGTTTCATTCCGGGACACTGTCTTGTCCTGGAATGAAGGTGCCCGGGACAGACCTGAAAAATGCGGGACTGTCCCGGGCAATCCGGGACACGTGGTCACCCTAATAGCACAACCCACCCCCCCAGACGCATCAATAAAGCTGATTTGTCATTAGGAACTGCTTCTTTGGGAGGCAGTGTGCATGAGCCCTTAGTGCTTTCTAACCCTAGTTATGAAGATGGACCTGCCCGCCTCACCTGATAACAGCTAGGAAGGAGACCGGTCATTCATAGCTGCAGCTAGCAACTGAACAAGCAACGGCAAGAGGAATGCAGAGGGAGGGGGGACGTGTGAGCATCTGCATTCCTGTTGCTGTTGCTTGTCTCGGGAAAATTGCTCAGAGCTGACTCAAGCTGTGCTATTAATCAGCTGTCTCCTTCATAGCTGTTGTCAGATCGGCCACAGCAGGAAGGGAAGTGAGCAGGTCGGTAATTCTAACTAGGGTTAGAAAGTATGTACAAACATGGGATAAATATTACATGTAATGTGTGCCATAGGGTACAGAACTGTAAAATAAAATAAAAAAATCTTTCTTTCTTTCTCTTTCATTATTTCCTTCTTTCTCTCTCTCTCTCTCTCTCTCTCTTTCTCTCTCTCTCACTCTATCTTTCGTATTCTCTTTCTCTCTCTCTTTCTTTCTCTTTCTCTCTTTCCTTCCTTTCTTTATCTCTCTCATTCTCTCTCTCTTTCCTTCTTTTCTTTCTGTCTCTCTGTCTCTCCCTCTATCTCTCGCAGTCTCCCTCTCTCATTCTTTCTCTTTCTCGCTCTTTCCTTACTTTCTTTATCTCTCTCATTCTCTCTCTTTCCTTCCTTTCTTTATCTCTCTCATTCTCACTCTTTCCTTCTTTTCTCTCTCTCTCTTTCTCTCGCGCAATCTCTCTCTTTTTCTCTTTCTCTCTCTCTTTCCTTCCTTGCTTTATCTCTCTCTTTCTCTCTCTCTTTCCTTCCTTTATAGGCGTGCACAGGGGGTGTGTTCCAAGTGTGCCTGCAGACACCCTAATCACTTTGTGTGGTATCAATTCTCCCTACTGCCCAGGCAATGAACACAGTGAATCACTCACTCACTGTGTTTATTCATAACGGAAGCATAAAAAAACAGTTTACTATGCTTCAGCAGTTTGTGAATGAACAGGAAGCAAGCTCAGCACAGAGCACTTCCCATTCATCCCCTGTGCCATACAGCTGAGGCTGCAAAGAAACACACGTATGTTTGAGCTCTGGGGGCACACCTATGCTTTCCTTTCTTTATCTCTCTCTTTCTCTCTCTCTTTCTCCCTTCTTTATCTCTCGCTCTATCTTTATTTCCTCTCTTTCTCTCTCTCCCCTTTCTTTATCTCTCTCTCTCCCCATTTCTTCTCTCTCTATTTCCTTTCTTCATCTCTCCCTCTCTCTCTTTCCTTTCTTCATATCTCTCTCTTTTCTTCATCTCTCTCTCTATTACCTTTCTTTATCTCTCTCTCTCTCTTTTCTTTCTTTATCTCTTTCTCTCTTTCCTTTCTTTATCTCGCTCTTTCCTTTCTTTATCTCTCTCCTTCCTTTCTTTACCTCTCTCTATTTCTCTCTCTCTCTTTCTCTCTCTCTCTCTCTCTCTCTCTTTTTCCTTTCTCTCTCTCTATTTCCTTTCTTTATCTCTCTCGTTCCTTTCTTTACCTCTCTCTTTCTCTCTCTCTCTCTCTCTCTCTCTCTCTCTCTCTTTCCTTTCTCTCTCTCTATTTCCTTTCTTTATCTCTCTCGTTCCTTTCTTTACCTCTCTCTTTCTCTCTCTCTCTCTCTTTCTCTCTCTCTCTCTTTCCTTTCTTTCTCTCTCTCTCTCTCTATCTTTCCTGTCTTTATCTCTCTCTCTTTCCCTCTCTCTCTCTTTATTTCCTTTCTTCATCTCTCTCTCTCTCTCTCTCTCTCGCCCCTTTCTTTCTCTCTCTATTTTCTTTCTTTATCTCTCTCTCTATTTCCTTTCTTTATCTCTCTCGTTCCTTTCTTTACCTCTCTCTTTCTCTCTCTCTCTCTCTTTCTCTCTCTCTCTCTCTTTCCTTTCTTTCTCTCTCTCTCTCTCTCTATCTTTCCTGTCTTTATCTCTCTCTCTTTCCCTCTCTCTCTCTTTATTTCCTTTCTTCATCTCTCTCTCTCTCTCTCTCGCCCCTTTCTTTCTCTCTCTATTTTCTTTCTTTATCTCTCTCTCTATTTCCTTTCTTTATCTCTCTCTGTCTCTCCTCCTTTCTTTATCTCTCTCTCCCCTTTCTTTCTCTCTTTCTCTCGCTTCCATTTCTTTCTCTCTCTCTCCCCTTTCTTTATCTCTTTCTCTCACTTTCATTTCCTTTCTTCATCTCTCTCTATATTTACTCTCTCTCTCTCTTTTGTTCTCTCTTTCCTTTATTCATCTCTATCTCTCTTTTCTTCATCTCTCTCTATATTTACTCTCTCTCTCTCTCTCTCTCTTTTGTTCTCTATTTCCTTTATTCATCTCTATCTCTCTTTTCTTCATCTCTCTCTTTATTTCCTTTCTTTATCGCTCTCTCTCTCTCTTTTCTTTCTTTATCTCTTTCTCTCTTTCCTCTATTTATCTCTCTCTCTATCTTTCCTGTCTTTATCTCTTTCTCTCATTTCTTTATCTCTCTCTCTATTTCCTTTTTTTTTTCTCTCTCTCTTTCTCCGTTTTTGCCAAACGGTGGCTGTAATCAACCGGGTGCAGCCATGTACAGGTATTCTAATTGCTGCTGCCTGGGACAATGGGCCAGCAAGGGGATTAGTCAACCTGCACTGCTTAACATGGAGGAATCTGTTAGATTTCTTTTGTTCAACCCACAGGCCGTATGTAAGAAATCTAACAATGCCAGCTTAAGTCCTGGTTCACACCTATGCATTGCATGTTGTGCTTTATTTTTTATTTTTTTTTTATTTTTTTTCTAGATCTTAATACCTTGTTTATACTATTATACACAATCCAATACAATGTATACTTATATTAGTTTTTTAATGCTTTATGTTTGTGTTATCATCTACCCAGTAAGACCCCATTCACACCTGAGCGTTTTGTAGCTTGAAGCCTGAAGCTACAAAACGCTGGAGGGGAAAAAATCTATTATTCTCTATGGAGATGGTTCACATCTCCACTACAAAACGCCTGAAGCCAGAAGTTCCAAAACGCCTGAAGCTCAAAAAAGTTCTGGGACTTTTTTTAGGCAGATTTGGGCGTTTTTTCTGCTTTTAACATTGGTGACCCTAGACCTGTCCAAAATCGCGGTAAAAAACGCTGCAAAAATCGCGGCAAAACACTACGCTGTGAATGCAGCCTAAATGTCCTGAAGAAGCATTCTCTGTGAAACGCGTAGACAAAAGCATATGGAGGAATATATGGACCCTATTTAACGATGCATTCATATAAGTATTTGTGTCTATAGAGGGCGCCGGAGCGCCGCCCCCTCTGGCTCTCGCACCGCCACTGATTACAATACATAGATTCATGCATTGCATGAATCTATGTTATTGTTGCCGCTGCCGCCGACTATTCAGATGGCGAGCGCCGGTCACCTGAATAACGGCAGCTGGTTGGCTGTGTGGAAGTGCCTATCAGAGCCAGCCCTCAGGCTTATCTAAGGGACGTACAGGGGGTGCGTTTCTTGGATAAGACTGACAGGCGTCTCAGCCAATCAGGTTCACCGGTTCTGGTTACCGGTAACCTGATTGGCTTAAGCGTCATCGAGGGCGGGAGAAGACATCGAGGGACGTGGAAGGAGGATGTCTGACCCCCAGAAAGGTAAGTGCCGGGCAGGGGGGGAGGGGGGGGCATTTTACAGGGCACAGCAGCGACAATGGGCACATCGGCGACAATGGGCACAGTGGTGACAATTAAAGGGCACAGTGGCGACAATTGGCACAGTGGCGACAATTAAAGGGCACAGTGGCGACAATTAAAGGGCACAGTTGCGAAAATTAGCACAGTGGCGACAATAAGCGCCCAGAGGCGGTTCAGTTCGCATGTGTTGCGCTATATAAGTTTCTCACTCATTCACTCACTCAATTGGCACAGTGGCGACAGTTGATGGGCACAGTGGCTGCGTTTGATGGCATGGCACAATAGTGACAATTGATGGCACGGTGGCTGCGTTTGATGGCATGGCACAGTGGTGACAATTGATGGCACAGTGGCTGTGTTTGATGGCATGGCACAGTGGTGACAATTGATGGCACATTGGCTACGTTTGATGGCATGGTACAGTGGCTGCAATTGATGGCATAGCACAGTGGTGACAATTGATGGCACAGTGGCTGCGTTTGATGGCATGGCACAGTGGCTGCGTTTGATGGCATGGCACAGTGGCTGCGTTTGATGGCATGGCACAGTGGTGACAATTGATGGCACAGTGGCTGTATTTGATGAGCACAGTGGCTGCATTTGATGGGCACAGTGAGGCTGCAATTGTTTTTTTTGTTTTTTTCGTTTGCGCCCCCCCAAAAATGTTGAGAACCAGCCGCCACTGTTTGTGTCCATATAGACTTTACTGTTATCCCTATCCTCTTGCTTATTGGGTACTGTTGATTTTGTCTTTCAGTAAGGTGCTATGTATGTTTTTTTTTTTTAAAGAAATTGTATTTTTTGTAATAAAGACTATATATTTTTTAGAAATTTTTTGGTCTCATGTTGTGCCCACAAAATCCATTGGTTCTTTGATTGAGGTGTTTCAACTCAATCAATCTTTTTTTTGCGTTTGCGAAAGTGTAAGCAGGTACCTGTCGAAAAAAAAAAAAAGATGCTGCAATGCTAGGGACTGGGGGAAGGGAAAGTATCAACGACACTTTGATTTTTGGGTAAAGCGCCATTTTTAATGCCCCGTACACACGGTCGGAATTTCCTAAAAGAAAAGTCAGATGGGAGCTTTTGGTCAGAAATTCCGACCGTGTGTAGGTTCCATCGGACTTTTCCTGTCGGAATTTCTGCCAGCAAAAATATAAGAGCCGGTTCTCAAATTTTCAGAAAATCCTATCGTCTGTCGCAATTCCGGCGCGCAAAATTCCGACGCATGTTTGGAAGCATTGAACTTAATTTTCTCGGCTTGTCGCAGTGTTGTACGTCACCGCGTTCTTGGCGGTCGAAAGTTCAGAGAACTTTTGTGTGACCGTGTGTATGTAAGCCAAGCTTGAGCGGAATTCCTTCGGAAAAACCATCCAGGGTTTTTCCAACGGAAAACCCGATCATGTGTTCGCGCCATTAGGCTATCCTGCCCACAGGGTGACAACATGGCTCTTTTTCACTGCTAATAGAACAGTGTTGTCACCCTTTTACAGGAAGTGGATTATTTAAGCCAGTGGTCTCCAAATTGCGGCCCGAGGGCTGAATGTGGCCCTTTGCTTGCCTTTATCTGGCCCTTGGGGCACTATCCCTCCCACTGATACGAGACACTATTCTGCCATCTGACACCAACAATGGAGCACCATTTCTCCCACTGACACCACTAATGGGGCACTATTCCTCCCTATGATACCAGCAATGGGGCACTATTCCTCCCCCTAATACCAGATGTATACTCCCACTGATGCCAGAAACATTTTCACTCCCGCTGGCCAAAGTCCGGCCCTCCAAGAGTCTGAAGGACAATAAACCGGCCCTTTGTTTAGAATGTTTGGAGACCCCTGATTTAAGCCATCTGCTTGCAGGATCAAATGGTAGTAGAGCTGCACGATTGATCGTTAAGAATCAAAATCGCAATCTTTTTCCCTTCCCGATCTTCAAAACAACATGTCACGATCTTTCTAACAAGTGCAGAGAGTTCTCACAGCTGGAAAAAAAAAATCCAGGCAGCCTGCCAAGCTTTAAAACAACACGGGAATAAGTGGAAACAAAGGCCCAGATTCTGAAAGGGCTTACGACGGCGCAACGCAATGTACGCCGTCGTAAGTCCTAATCCGAGCCGTCGTATCTATGCGACTGATTCTTAGAATCAGTTACGCATAGATATCCATTAGATCCGACAGGCGTAAGGCTCTTACGCTGTCGGATCTTAAATGCAATTTTTTTTTTTGGCCGCTAGGTGTCGCCTCCGTCGTTTTCCCCGTCGAGTATGCAAATTAGCAAAAAAAATACGCAAATTCCAGAGCGTACGCGCGGTCGACGCAGTGAACTTACGACGTTTACGTTAGATTTACGATGGGTAAAGTTGCCCCTGCTATATGAGGGGCAACCAATGTTAAGTATGGCCGTCGTTCCCGCGTCGAAATTAAAAAATTTACGTCGTTTGCGTAAGTCGTCCGTGAATGGGGCTGAACGCCATTTACGTTCACGTCGAAACCAATGACGTCCTTGCGACGTCATTTAGCGCAATGCACGTCGGGAAATTTTAGGGACGGCGCATGCGCAGTACGTTCGGCGCGGGAACGCGCCTAATTTAAATGCTCTACGCCCCCTACCCGGCTCATTTGAATTAGGCGGGCTTGCGCCGGGGGATTTACGCTACGCCGCCGCAACTTTACAGGCAAGTTCTTTGTGAATAAAGCACTTGCCTGTAAAACTTGCGGCGGCGTAACGTAAATGATATACGTTACGCCGCCGCAGTTTTACGCCATTCTACCAGAATCTGGGCCAAAGTATCTCTTCATTCTTTTATCAAAGGAAAGAACTTGGGGCCAGATTCACAGCGGAGATACGACGGAGTATCTCTCAGAGTATCTATGCGACTGATTCATAGAATCAGTTACGCATAGCTAGCCCTGAGATCCGACAGGTGTAATTGTTTTACACGGTCGGATCTTAGGATGCAGTACCGCGGCTGCCGCTGGGGGGGAGTTTGCGTCGTAAACCAGCGTCGGGTATGCAAATTAGGAGTTACGGCGATCCACGACGGTTTTTTCGCGTTCGCTACGTCGCCGCTAGTCTAGTTTCCCGTCGCAAAGTTAGTCGTCGTTTTGGGTGCCTAAACTTTACACAGCACACGTATTGCTGTATAAAGTATGGCCGTCGTTCCCGCGTCGAAATTTAAAAATCAACGTCGTTTGCGTAAGACGTCCGGGAATACGGAAGTACTCTACGCACGTCGCCGTTCAAAAAAATTACGTCACTTCGCGCAAAGCACGGCGGGAGTTACGAAACGGAGCATGCGCAGTCGGTCCGGCGCGGGAGCGCGCCAAATTTAAATGGCACACACCCCTTTAAATTACGCGGGCTTGCGCCGGAGGCCGCCAGAGTAGGTTTTCATTGCAAGTGCTCTGTGAATCAGGCACTTGCGATGAAAACTTGCGGCGGTGTAACGTATCTACGATACGTTACGCCGCCGCACTTCTACCTGAATCTGGCCCATGGTGTGTAGATGAGGAAAGTTTAACCATTTAAAGACCAAACCTTTTCTGACATTTGTCGCTTACAAATAAAATTCATTAATTTCTATCAAAAAATTTAATGTAAAACCCAAACATGATATACTTTTTTTTTAGCAGGGACCCTAGAGAATAAAATGGTGGTTGTTAAAATATTTTATGTCACACCGTATTTGCGCAGCAGTATTTTAAATGCATTTTTTTTTTAAATACACTTTAATTAATTAAAAAATAAATAAACAGTAAAGTTAGTCAATTTTTTTTTATAATGTGAAAGAAGATGTTACACCGTGAGAATTGTGATCTTTATTCAAAGCAAAAAAAATTGTGATTCTCATTTTAGCCAGAATCGTGCAGCTCTACCTGGTAATAAAACACATTTAAGGGGGACTGAGAAAAACAGAAATTGCAGGGTTATTGCTACAGACAATCTGGAGATTTGAGCTGCAAGCCTTTGAAACGCCTTTGTTTTCTTTGTCAGGCACACTGGGCCAGATTCACGTAGAATCGCGGCGGCGTAACGTATCCTAGATACGTTACACCGCCGCAATTTTTCATCGCAAGTGCCTGATTCACCAAGCACTTGCGATGAAAACCTACGCCGGCGGCCTCCGGCGCAAGGCGGGCCAATTTAAATGGGTGTGTGCCATTTAAATTAGGCGCGCTCCCGCGCCGGACCTGCTGCGCATGCTCCGTTTCTTAACTCCCGCCGCGCTTTGCGCGCCGTGATGTCATTTTTTTGAACGGCGACGCGCGTAGCGTAATTCCGTATTCCCGGACGGCTTACGCAAACGACGTTATTTTTTAAATTTCGACGCGGGAACGACGGCCATACTTTGCACAGCAATACGATTGCTGTGTAAAGTTAAGGCACCAAAAAAAACGACTAACTTTGCGACGGGAAACTAGACTAGCGGCGACGTAGCGAACGCGAAAAACCGTCGGGGATCGCCGTAACTCCTAATTTGCATACCCGACGCTGGTTTACGACGCGAACTCCCCCCAGCGGCGGCCGCGGTATTGCATCTTAAGATCCGACAGTGTAAAACAATTACACATGTCGGATCTTATGGATATCTATGCGTAACTGATTCTATGAATCAGTCGCATAGATAGAAACAGGGATATGACGGCGTATCAGGAGATACACCGTCATATCTCATTTGTGAATCTGGCCCACTGGATCTGAAAACACCAGGAAGATTCACCTGCAGTGAATGCATGGTGAATGTCAGATTCACGGCTTTATGAATACTGTGGGCTAGATTCAGGTAGGTGGACGTAAGTTTGTGCGGGCGTAGCGTATGTTATTTACGCTACGCCGCCACAATTTAGAGAGGCAAGTGCAGTATTCACAAAGCACTTGCTCCGTAAGTTGCGGCGGCGTAGCGTAAATCTGCCGGCGTAAGCGCGCCAAATTCAAATTGTCAAGAGGTGGGCGTGTTTTATGTAAATAAAACATGACCCCACGTAAATGACGTTTCTCACGAACGGCGCATGCGCCAGCCGTGAACGTATCCCAGTGCGCATGCTCCTAATCACGTCGCAAATAGTCAATGCTTTCGACGTGAACGTAATTTATGCAAAGCCCTATTCGCGAACGACTTACGCAAACAACGTTAATTTTTTTTAAATTGGACGCGGGAACGACGTCCATACTTAACATTGGCTATGCCTCATATAGCAGGAGTAACGTTACGCCGGAAAAAACCTTACGCAAACGACGTAAAAAAATCCGCCGGGCGCACGACGTACGTTTCTGAATCGGCGTATCCAGCTCATTTGCATATTCGACACTGAAATCGACGGCATCGCCACCTAGCGGCCAGCGTAAATATGCAACTAAGATACGACGGCGTAAGAGACTTACGCCAGTCGGATCTTAGCTTAATTTCGGCGTATCTTGCTTTCTGAATACAGAAAGAAGATACGCCGGCGCAGCTTTGAATTTACACGGCGTATCAATAGATACGCCGTCGTAAATTCTTGCTGAATCTAGCCCACAGTATTTATTTTTGAAATGATCTGAGTTCAGCTGCACGTTTTTTTTTTTCTTTTGTAGAACGTAGGACGCGATTATCTGAACTCTTTCAGCTAACAGAAGCAAGCTGGGACCTGCCGAGAATTCCCAGAATTCCCCCCGCCGCACAATCTGAGTGTATGTCGCTGTGATAGAAGACTTTTCCCCATCTCACCTTCACTGATGCGGGATGACTGGAGGCCACGTCATTATGCAAAGGAGGACATTCCATAGGACAGTCAGGGGTAACCTTTTATGTTGTTTTGTACACAAAGTAGTGAGACAAATGAATGACTGCTGAGACACATATATAAATATATGTAAACACTCATTACAACGATACAACAATGAACACCCCTATGGACCAGACTGATTTTTTACACTATTTTTTAATATATATATATATATATATATATATATATATATATATATATATATATATATGTATATATATATATATATATATATATATATATATATATATATATATATATATATATATATATATATATATATATTATATATATATATATATACACATACACACAGTGCCTTGAAAAAGTATTCATACCCATTATCATTTTCCACATTTTGTCATTTCACAACCAAAAAACTTTATTTTAAATAATAAATAAAATAAATAAATAATAAAATAAAAATAAAATAAAACAATAAATAAAATAATAAATAACATTTATTTTATTGGGATTTTATGTGATAGACCAACATAAAGTGGCACATAATTGTAAAGTGGAAGAAAAATTATAAATGGCTTTCAATTGTTTTTTTTACAAATAAATATGTGAAAAGTGTGGGGGGTACATTTGTATTCAGCCCCCTTTACTCCGATACTCCTAACTAAAATCTAGTGCAACCAATTGCCTTCAGAAGTCACCGAATTAGTAAATAGAGTCCACCTGTGTGTAATTTAACCTCAGTATTAACCACTTGCCGTCGCCGCACCGTCATAATACGTCCACAAGGTGGCTCTCCTAGGCGAGATCACGTATTATGACGTCCTACCTTTTAGCCGCCACTAGGGGCGCACGCGCGCCGCCGGAGGCGCGCGCACGCGCCCCCCCGCTCGCCCCCGACTCCCGTGCGTGTGCCCGGCGGGCGCGATCGCCGCCGGGCACACGCGATCGCTCGGTACAGAGCGGGGAACGGGAGCTGTGTGTGTAAACACACAGCTCTCGTTCCTGTCAGCAGGGGAAATGCTTTTCTTCGGTTCATACAATGTATGAACTGAGGATCAGTGTTTCCCCTAGTGAGGCCACCCCCCCCCCCCCCACAGTAAGAACACACCCAGGCATACTTAACCCCTTCCCCGCCCCCTAGTGTTAACCCCTTCACTGCCAGTGGCATTTTTATAGTAATCTAATGCATTTTTATAGCACTGATCGCTATAAAAATGCCAATGGTCCCAAAAATGTGTCAAAAATGTCCGAAGTGTCCGCCATAATGTCGCAATACCAAAAAAAAAATCGCTGATCGCCGCCATTACTAGTAAAAAAAATATTAATAAAAATGCCATAAAAATACCCCCTATTTTGTAAACGCTATAACTTTTGCGCAAACCAATCAATAAACGCTTATTGCGATTTTTTTTTACGAAAAATATGTAGAAGAATACGTATCGGCCTAAACTGAGGAAAAAAAATGTTTTTTTATATATTTTTGGGGGATATTTATTACAGCAAAAAGTAAAAAATATTCATTTTTTTCAAAATTGTCGTTCTATTTTTGTTTATAGCGCAAAAAATAAAAACCGCAGAGGTGATCAAATACCACCAAAAGAAAGCTCTATTTGTGGGAAAAAAAGGACGCCAATTTTGTTTGGGAGCCACGTCGCACGACCGCGCAATTGTCTGTTAAAGCGACGCAGTCCCGAATCGCAAAAAGTACTCTGGTCTTTGGGCAGCAATATGGTCCGGGGGGTAAGTGGTTAATACAGCTGTTCTGTGAAGCCCTCAGAGATTTGTTAGAGAGCCTTAGAGAACAAACAGCATAATGAAGGCCAAGGAACACACCAGACGGGTCAGGGATAACATTGTGGAGAAGTATAAAGCAGAGTTAGGTTATAAAAAAATATCCCAAGCTTTGAACATCTCACGGAGCTCTGTTCAACAGTGGCGTACCAAGTGTGGGGCGGTGGGTGGGCTGCCCCGGGCGTCACCCACTGGGAGGGGGTGTCAGGGGGCACGTTTGTGAGTTCCTATGCTTTTGAAATCAATCTGAGTTTTATTGAATTTTTACTAATAACCAAATATACAAACATTGATGCTATAATCATACCGACTAAACATACAGGTACATGGTACATACTATCCTAACTGAAACATCAAACAAACAAACATAGAGAAAAAAAACAAGAGAAAAAGGGGAATGTATAGATAACCAAACAGTAATAATCCCACCACCATAGCTACACGTAGGTAAGGTTCCCTTTCACCCAGATTGGGAACTCATCTGATTTTCGAAACTCAGTCAGTTCCTATGCTTTTGACTCCTGCGCCGTTATGTGTGTTTTTCAGGCCTTCCGCCTGGTTGGCTGGTGGAACTGTCGGTCTCCCTTGATGTGGGGGTGGGCGGGGCATACAACTTTTTCTTTCTAGGCCAGCTTGTGTGTGATTGATGGGCAGCAGAATGGAAGGCGCCAAGTTTGGTTTTCTTCATCTGGAGAATCCAGCAGGATAAGCAAAACACTCTCTCTACTGTACCGCAGGGAAGAGAGAGACATAGAGTCGAGCTGAGTAGAGAGCTGCTGAAGCTAACGTAAGAAAACCAGTAGTGTTGCTCACGAATATTCGTATTGCGAATATTCGGCTCGAATATGGCATATTCGAGTATTCGCTATATATTTCGAATTTCGCGGTGAATATTCGCGATTCCGAATATTCGCATTTTTTCAATTTTATTTCTAAAACAGATCACATCCTATTGACGTCTAAAAGCATTGCTGGTATGATAAGAGACCCTGGGCCGAGTAGCTAAGCTGAGGCGATCCTTTTATGTTGCCGAATATAAAAAAAAAAAATTGCGAATTTTCGCTAATGCGAATGCGAAAATGATTGCGAATTTTCGATAACTGTGGTAAGAGAACTCTGATTGTCTCTGATGCAAAAGGGGGGGGGCTTTGTGTATGTTTCTGTTATGAATATTTGTATGTTTGATATTATTTTTTTTTGTAAGAAGGGAAAAATTGCGCATACCTTAAAAAAAGGGGAGAATACAGCAGCAACTCAAAAATGTTATACAACATAAATTAATACAAGACAGAAAATGGAGTCGCTCTACAAGAATAAAAAATATGTCTAGTGACAAGACATGTGGGCAAATTATAAAATAAGCAAGCGCAAATAACTTGTGAAATACACAGTGAAACAAATATATAAAGAAATATAGTCCCAATAATAGAAAAATAATCTTTCATAAAAATGTCTTTGATATGTGAAGTGAAAAAAAGTCCAAAGCATGCAGCATGAACGTGTTCAATCTTCAAGGTGTTTGATTGACAAACGGCTGTGACAGATGGATAGAGTAAAGAATCACCACCAATGCAAAACACTTTTTATTTTCTATTGTAAAATATCACGAATATTCTGAGCCAATCAGAGTGCTCCTTCCGCATTTGCCGAATATTCGCAATTATTTTGTATTGTAAAATATCAAGAATATTCTGAGCCAATCAGAGTGCTCCTTCCGCATTTGCCGAATATTCGCAATTATTTTGTATTCTAAAATATCACGAATATTCTGAGCCAATCAGAGTGCTCCTACAGCATTTGTCGAAATTGCGCAGTAAATATCGCATTCGCATTTTGCGAAATTTCGAAAAAATATCAAGAATATTCTGAGCCAATCAGAGTGCTCCTACCGCAGTTATCGAAATTTCGCAATTATTTTCGCATTCGCAATAGCGAAAATTCGCAATCATTTAATTTCGATAAAATATCACGAATATTCGAATTTAGCGAATATATCTCAAATATTCGACTATATATTCGAGATATATCGCGAAATCGAATATGGCGTATTCTGCTCAACACTAAAAACCAGTAGGTGATTGTCCTCTGTTCAGTGCTGCTCACTGTCTCTCCATCTGAATGATTAATGTAGGAAGGGACAGAGCTGGGGGGTGTCTGTGTAAATCTAAAGGGGTCCAGGGGTGCAGAGTGTTGCTGTGTAATGTAAAAGTGGTCCAGAGGTGCGGTGCTGTGTAATGTAAAAGTGGGCCAGAGGTGCGGTGCTGTGTAATGTAAAAGGGGTCCAGAGGTGCGGTGCTGTGTAATGTAAAAGGGGTCCAGAGGTTTGGTGCTGTGTAATGTAAAAGTGGTCCAGAGGTTCGGTGCTGTGTAATGGAAAGGGGTCCAGAGGTTTGGTGCTGTGTAATGTAAAAGTGGTCCAGGGGTTTGGTGCTGTGTAATGTAAAAGGGGTCCAGAGGTGCGGTGCTGTGTAATGTAAAGGGGTCCAGAGGTGCGGTGCTGTGTAATGTAAAAGTGGACCAGAGGTGCGGTGCTGTGTAATGTAAAGGGGTCCAGAGGTGCGGTGCTGTGTAATGTAAAAGTGGACCAGAGGTGCGGTGCTGTGTAATGTAAAGGGGTCCAGAGGTGCGGTGCTGTGTAATGTAAAAGGGGTCCAGAGGTGCGGTGCTGTGTAATGTAAAAGTGGTCCAGAGGTGCAGGGTGCTGTGTAATGTAAAGGGGTCCAGAGGTGCAGGGTGCTGTGTAATATAAAAGTGCTCCAGAGGTACGGTGCTGTGTAATGTAAAAGGGGTGCAGGGTGCTGTTTAATGTAAAGGGGTCCAGAGGTGCGGTGCTGTGTAATGTAAAAGGGGTCCAGAGGTTTGGTGCTGTGTAATGTAAAAGGGGTCCAGAGAGGTTTGGTGCTGTGTAATGTAAAAGGGGTCCAGAGGTTAGGTGCTGTGTAATGTAAAAGGGGTCCAGAGCTGCAGAGTGCTGTGTAATCTAAAAGGGGTCCAGAGGTGCGGTGCTGTGTAATGTAAAACGGGTCCAGGGGTGCAGATTTCTAAGTAATGTAAAGGGGTCCAGAGGTGCAGTTGTGGAGAGGGGGTACACAGTAGTGACAAGGAGATATTGGGGGATGCAGAGGTATGCAGGGGACACAGTGGGGTGTTTTTGCATTTTGCTGTGGGGCAAGGCTGGACTGGGACAGAAATGTGGCCCTGGACTTCATCCAGACTGGCCCACTTTGACAGGTCTCTCCCATGGGGGCCGGACAACTCCTGCACCCCCCCCCTGGCCACCCAAGCCCCCTCTCCCCCTTCACTAGCCGTTCTACTTTATTAGAGTAGAACGGCTGGTGCTGGTACTCTTATAGGCAGTACCAGTGGGGAAGTTAGACATTATTTTACCCGGGGCAAAGAATCAGTTTGGTGCCCCCACTTATGGGACAAGATTAGGCAGAATTGAGAAACTCCCAGGCCATAGCTGTTGAGTCAGCTGTCTGTCCCCTCCCCCATGCTCCTCTGTCGTCCCCCCTGCTCCTCTGGTCCTCCCCCTGCCTCTTTGTTCCCCCCAGGTGAGCACTGCGGGGAGGGAGAGGAGGTGAGCGCTGCGGGAAGGGAGAGACAGAGGAGCGGAGGGGGGCAGCGGTCCGCTGTCGCTGAAGCCGGCCCACTGAGCCACTGGCCCACCGGGAAACTCCCTGTAGTCCCAATGGCCAGTCCATCCCTGCTGTGGGGGGGGGGGCTGGTGTCAGATGTAGGATTTGCCCCAGGTGGCAAATGCTCTAGGTACACCCCTGCTGTTCAATCCATCATCCGAATAATGGAAAGAGTATGGCACAACTGCAAACCTACCAAGACATGGCCGTCCACCTGAACTGACCGGGCCGGGCAAGGAGAACATTCATCAGAGAAGCAGCCAAGAGGCCCATGGTAACTCTGGAGGAGCTGTAGAGATCCACAGCTCAGGTGGGAGAATCTGTCCACAGGACAACTATTAGTCGTGCTCTCCACAAATCTGCCCTTTATGGAAGGGTGGAAAGAAGAAAGAAATTGCTGAAAGACTACCCCATTTGCGGTTTGCGAGAAGCCATGTGGGGACGGAAAAGAAGAGGGAGGAACCAGCTTTACCAATGAAAAACCCAAGCACTGATCTTTTTTCAATCTTTACCGGCCTTCAAGAAAGTCAAACAGCTAATATTAGAAAGGATACTTTATGTTGGTCTATCACATAAAATCCCAATAAAATACATTTACGTTTTTGGTTGTAACATGACAAAATGTGGAAAATTTCAAGGGGTATGAATACTTTTTCAAGGCACTCTATACCCAACCAACATCACGGGCCCACCCAGGACGGGTTCCCCGTCTGCACCTGCTGTTGCCATGTCCCCAATATTCATCTTGTTCTCCTTCCAAAATGTTCTTTTTTTTTATACATCAGTAAACACTTCTCTGAGCGTGTGAAAATTGATCGCGCTTTTCTCACTTCTTATAAACCTGTTAAGAGCAAATTGGCATTGTGATGAAGTAAGTGTGCATGCTGGCTCTTCGCGGCCACAAGTATAAAATGACAGGAAATAAAAAGCTGCAAATTGTAGTTACTAATATAATGCGTACCTCCCAACGCTACGAGAGGAGAAAGGAGGTCAGCCTTCAGGACAATGTATACGATATAGGCAAACGTTTGTGGACACTTGACCATCACACCTACTATGGGCACCCCTACAAATGATTGAGTTCAGGTATTTCCAGTGAAAGGTACTGTTAATGCAAAGACATTTTAGACAATTATGGGCTTCCAACACAGTTTGGTGAAGGTCCATTTCTATTAGAGCATGACTGTGCCCCTGTGTTTCGTAAAGACATGGGTTGACCGCTTTGGTGTGGAGAAACTCTAGTGGGTTTCACAGAGCCCTGACCTCATCCCTACTCAACACCTTTGAGATGAATTGGAACCAGTGGCGGTTCGTCCATAGAGGGCGCTGGAGCGCCGCCCCCTCTGGCTCTCACCGCCACTGAGTCTAATAACATAGATTCATGCATTGCACGAATCTATGTTATTATCGTCGCTGCCGCTGTTCTATTCAGATGGTCGGCGCTCATGTCTGGACATCTGAATAACGGCTCTCATGGGCTTTCCGAGTACAGCCCTCGGGTCCCGGAAGCTTATACAAGGGACGCACTAGGGATGCGCTCCTTGGATAAGACTGACAGGCGTCTCAGCCAATCAGGTTGGTCGATTCTGGCTACCGGTAACCTGAGACGCCTGTCAGTCATCGAGGGCGGTAGAAGACATCGAGGGACGTGGATGGCTGACTCCAGTAAAGGTAAGTGCCGGGCTGGGGGGGGGGGGGGAAGGGGGAACTTTACAGGGCACTGCGGCGACGAAGAGCACAGTCAGTGACATCAATGGGCACAGTGGGGACAATTGCTAAAAAATGCTAAACATCAGACAACAATAGCAGAAGTTGCCCAATGGGGGGTGGTAAAGAGCAGAAAAACCACATGATTTGGTGAATGTTGGCTGAAAAAGTCTTGCCGTGTGTATGCATTAGGGGTGCAATGGATCAAAAATGCAATGATTCAGATCGTTCCTCGGATCAGAGTCACGGATCGGATCATTTTTCGGATCACCACGATATATAGTCCCCACTGTAATATCCACATCTCCCTCACTGTAATGTCCACAACTCCCCCCTGTAATGTCCACATCTCCCCACTGTAATGTCCACATCTCCCCCACTGTAATGTCCACATCTCCCCCCCACTGTAATGTCCACATCTCCCCCCCCACTGTAATGTCCACATCTCCCCCACTGTAATGTCCACATCTCCCCCCCCCCCACTGTAATGTCCACATCTCCCCCACTGTAATGTCCACATCTCCCCCCCCACTGTAATGTCCACATCTCCCCCACTGTAATGTCCACATCTCCCCCCACTGTAATGTCCACATCTCCCCCCACTGTAATATCCACATCTCCCCCCACTGTAATGTCCACATCTCCCCCACTGTAATGTCCACATCTCCCCCCACTGTAATGTCCACATCTCCCCCCCACTGTAATATCCACATCTCCCCCCACTGTAATGTCCACATCTCCCCCCACTGTAATGTCCACATCTCCCCCACTGTAATGTTCACATCTCCCCCACTGTAATGTCCACATCTCCCCCACTGTAATGTCCACATCTCCCCCACTGTAATGTAACATCTCCCCCACTGTAATGTCCACATCTCCCCCACTGTAATGTCCACATCTCCCCCTTTGTAATGTCCACATCTCCCCCACTGTAATGTCCACATCTCCCCCACTGTAATGTCCACATCTCCCCCACTGTAATGTCCACATCTCCCCCACTGTAATGTCCACATCTCCCCCCACTGTATTGTCCACATCTCCCCACTGTAATGTCCACATCTCCCCCCACTGTAATGTCCACATCTCCCCACTGTAATGTCCACATTTCCCCACTGTAATGTCCACATCTCCCCCACTGTAATGTCCACATCTCCCCCCACTGTAATGTCCACATCTCCCCCCACTGTAATATCCACATCTCCCCCCCACTGTAATATCCACATCTCCCCCCACTGTAATAACCACATCTCCCCCCACTATAATGTCCACATCTCCCCCACTGAAATGTCCACATCTCCCCCACTGTAATGTCCACATCTTCCCCACTGTAATGTCCACATCTTCCCCCACTGTAATGTCAACATCTCCCCCCACTGTAATATCCACATCTTCCCCACTGTAATATCCACATCTTCCCACTGTAATATCTACATCTCCCCCTTTGTAATGTCCACATCTCCCCCCACTGTAATGTCCACATGTCCATGTCCCCCACTGTAATGTCTACATGTCCATCTCCCCCACTGTAATGTCCACATCTCCCCCATCAGCGCACCACTCTGGGAAACTCACCTAGGCCGCCACCGGTGTACCAAGATGGCCGCTGCTCCAGAGCTAGGCCGAAGCCGCGGCCTTTCCTATGGGCTCAAACCGTGGATCGCGTGGAAAGTCAGTACACTCCGGCGGCAAGAAACTCTTGCCAAGAATCTCATCAGGAAAAACTACGGGTTTTTCCTGATGAGATTCTCGGACGTGTGTACGAGGCCTAAGGCCTCACGAAGCCTCTTAATGGAGCACTTGTCAGGATACAATTCAAAATAGATAGGGCAAAATATCAAATTCTTGATGAAAAATCTGCTGCCCTCTGCCAGATAGTTGTCAATGGGAAGAAGGCTTACCTTCCAACATGACGATGACCCAAAGCCCACAACAAAAATGAGCACACAGTGATTGAAGGAGAAAAAGATGAATGTCCTTGCCTGGCCTAGTCAGAGCCCAGACTTAAACCCCATTGAAAATCTGTGGAATGACTTGAAGACTGCAGTCCACAAACGCTCACCATCAAATGTAACTGAACTTACAATGCCGGACCCCCTAGGAAGCCCAGATCCTTCGGTGGAGGGGAGTGGCCACACCTCTCCTCAAGAGGTTGTTGAGGAGGAGACGGTGAACCTTGCCCAGGTTTGCCTCTATATAGAGGAGGCCTGGGCCCTCTCACACCTCCCCCCCATCAGGGGAAGCCCCTCTGGCTCAGCACCCAGCAGGGAAAGCCCCTCAAGGGCCTCAACATATAGCCGGTCCCAAACATCCTCTGCCCCCAGGAAGGCGACACGTAAGACCAGGGGTGATCCCTGATTACGTGCATGACCAAATGGCAAGGGACCAGGCCCGGCAGACCCGGCATATGGGGGAAGTAGCCGGGCACCTGCACCAGGTGGCTAACAACACGGCACAAATTTGGGATGCAGTGCAGGATGTCGTCGCAAATAGCACTGCAGTGGTCACCTGCCTTGGGGAGCTGCAGGCCACCACAGCTAACCTTGTGGCAGAGGTTCAGACCCTTACTGGGGCGGTCCAGGCCAACACGGCTGCCATCCATGAGGAGGGGAGGCAGCCCAATCAGCGGCACAACAGGAACCGCCAGCTGAGGATGCAGGCTCAGACAAATCATTTCCTGAGCCGCATTGCCGTGGCCTTGGAGGGCAGGCAGCCATCATCTGCCAGGAGTGAGCCACCTTCAGATGTCCCACCCCCCCCCACCCGAGGCTCCCCCCAGGCAGCTGAGGAGCCAGAGAGGTGCCACCAGGCGCAGCCTCCGTCAGGCCAAATGAGTGCCGTTTTTTTTTATTGTGCTTCGAATATGTTTTTTTTTTTTTTTGTGCTCAGGATATGAGTTTTTGGGTTTGATTTATGCTCAGGTCATGAGCTTTTTTTTTTTTTTTACTGTACACGGTCAGTAGTGCAGGCTACAGTGTGACTGGTGTGTGAATGTGGGGGTGACACTCCTGCCAGTAAGGGGTGTCACCCTGGGTCGTCGGGGAGAAGTTATCCCCACGACCGTGTGAATGTGGTATGAATGGACAGCTACATAATTGGGGCCTTGGCACGGCGTTTCTGCTCCCAAGTCCTGCATGGTGGACTTGGGCTAATCCAATGTGAAGTGGATGTGGTGTGTGTGAGCTAGGGACCACAGTGGTGTGCATGCATGCATTGTCCGTGTGCCATGATGAATGTGTGTGTTTAATGTTCAAAGATGTCTACTGTGAGGCGTCTCCTGACTGCTGTTCCCTCAGCAGACGGGGTAGCCTCAGTTAGGGGGGGATTGTGTGGTTGGGGGGTCAGGTCATCACGTAGGTCAATCTCCAGGCCCTTTCTCATGGCGTAGTTGTGCAGAATGCAACATGCACCGATGATCTGGCACACGAAGTTTGGGGAATACAACAGGATCCCCCCGGACTTATCCAGGCATCGGGAACAGGACTTCAGGAGGCCAAATGTGCGTTCCACCACTGCACGGGTACGTATGTGTGCAGCATTGTAGTTTATCTCTCCTCTGGTTTGGGGATTCCAGTATGGAGTCATGAGATGGGGTCCAAGTGTATATGCAGAGTCACCTGGAAGGGAAAAGACAGGAGGATGTTAGTCGTGCATGTGCCCCTCGTGATGTCTGTATCATGGGGGGGGACAGTCATGCCTGACACCCATGTCACTCACCAACCAGCCAGCTGTCCCTGTACACGTTCTGTTCAAATTCTGTTGAAATGTTGCTTTGACGGTATATGTAGCTGTCATGGCTGGACCCTGGGTGTTTGGCACGGACGTGCCATATGAGGCATTGGGCTTTGGCGATCATCTGTACGTTGATGGAATGCCACTGCTTCCGATTGCGGTATATGTGCTCTGTGGCGCGGGGGGGGGGCCCGTAGTGCCACATGTGTGCAATCAATGGCCCCCACGGTGCGTGGGAATCCTACAATCATGAAGAAATCCTGCATTGCCTTCTGCCGCAGATGCTCATGGGTGGGTCTGATGATGTGGTGGGACATGCGTTTTAGGATTGCGTGGGACAACCTGGTGCAGACATCTGCTCATGCTGGATTGTGACATCCCAGCCACAACTCCACTTGTACGCTGAAAAGATCCACTGGCGAGGAAATGCAGTGTTGCCAGTACCTTGACCAGTGGCTGCACTGCATGTGCACGATGTGTCTTGCTGGTGATGTCATCATGCAGGGTTGTGGCTAATTCTAGGATGGCATCAGGGCTGAATCTGAAGATGCGATACACCTCTGAATCACCCATGCCAAAGACATCCATGCGCGTGCGGTATATCCTCTCCCGTGCCCTCCTACGAGTCGGTGGACCCATTAGTAGTGCTAGGACCACGGCTGCCCCTGGCATGTTGGCACACAAATGTATTGTCCTGCAAGTGGGGTCGCTCAGCTTCCTCAGCTTGTCCGTAACGGTGCTGCTGTAGCTGCTCTTCAGCTGACCTGTGCACATCTGGTGCAGAGATAAACCTTCTTTTTGATGGAATAACATTAGGCCGGACGTACGATTTACGCGCACCGCGCGTAGCCTGCGTCGGGCGCACGTACATGCGTGAATCGGCGTATCTCCCTCATTTGCATATTTGAATAGGAAATCAATGTGAGCGCAAGATGCGTTGAGCGTAAATATGCGCCCACGACACTCTGGCATAGGAAAGTTTAGTCGGTCGGAGGAAGCCTATTTTCAGACATATTTCGTTCTGTGGGTACGGCGCATAGATACGACGGCGCACATTTACACTTACGCCGCGTATCTGTAGATACGCCGGCGTAAGTCTTTCTGAATCTGGCTATAATAGTTTAAGTCAACACACAATTTCCAGGCAATGAAGCTCAGAGTGCTTGGTACAAAAAAATAAGGATTTATGCATAGTGTACTTCTGAGAACACAATAATCCTAATAGAACAAAATGAAATACCAATTATGCCATCTATCAACAATTAATATAATATTTACACAGAGCAACTCCACACCTACAATTAAATACATTATACCTTCTAAAATGTTCTATAACACATAAATAACTGCTATCAAAATATTATATACCAGCATGTGCAATATTTGACGAAAAAACCTTAAGGCTCGGTTACACTTGCTTTAAATATGGCATTGGACACACTGGGGCAGATTCATGTAGATCAGCGGATCTTTAGATCCGCTCGATCTACGTGTTTTACGATCCGCCGGTGCAATTTAGCGAGGCTAGTGCAGTATTCACAAAGCACTTACCTCGAAAATTGCACCGTCAGATCGTAACTCCCCCGGCTGAATGCAAATTCCGCGGCTAGGGGGAGTGTACAATTTAAATCAGGCGCGTTCCCGCGCCGATTTAACTGCGCATGCGCCGCCGGCGAAATTTCCCAGTGCGCATGCTTCAAATGACGTCGCTAGGACGTCATTGTTTGCGTCGGCTACGTCAATTGCGGCCATCCGTATTCCCGATCGACTTACGCAAACGACGTAAAAATTTGAATCTCGGGGCGGGAACGAAGGCCATACTTAACATTAGCTACCCCTCATATAGCAGGGGTAGCTATCCGCCGGAAAAAGCCGAACGCAAACGACGTTAAAAAAAAGCGACGGGCGGGCGTACGGACTTGAATCGGCGGTTCTCCTCATTTGCATATCCAACGCGTAAAAAAAAGTGACGACACCTAGCGGCCGGCGGTAGATTACAGCCTAAGATTCGACTGGTGTAAGTCACTTACACCAGTCGGATCTAAGGGAGATCTATGCGGAATCTGATTCTATGAATCAGCCTCATAGATCCGACCGGCTGGACTCAGAGGTACGACGGCGGATCAGGAGATCCGCCGTCGTATCTCTTTGATGAATCTGCCCCACTTTTTTTAAAGCACTCTGAATGCAAATTGAAGCATCGTTCACTAAATAAAGTGGTTATCTTACAATCCTGTTCACATGTTATGTTTGCTTTGTTTCAAAAATGATCCCCATGTTGCTTTTTTGGTGCTTCAAAGCGTCTCCAAAGCTTCAATAGAAGTCTATGGCAAAGCTTGCTAGCACCTGAAGCTTTTGAGGGGCTTTTATTCAGCTTTGGCTTTGTTTTTGTCAGAAACCATAAATCAGACCGAGACAGAAGTACAGTTAAATCACACTTGTTTAATAATAATAATAAAAAGGTAAACAGAGTAAGCGTAGTCAAAACATAGCCAGAGTTCAAGAACCGGATCGGGTAGTCAGCCAAGCCAATGTCAGAGAGCCAGGGATAAACGTAGTAATACAGCAAGCAGGATCAGTAGCCAGAAGGAACGTCAGCCGAGCAAGTCTTTAACAGGAACACAGGAGAAAGTCTCTGATGTTGACCAAGGCGAAGGCAGAGAGCAATTGAATTGGAAGGCTTTAAGTAGACAAGACTGACAAGCAGGATCATCAACAGCTGAGTCACTGTGGAGAGATAGGAGCTGGTAATTAGCTGACAGCTGATCTGCCAGCTCAGAGAAGGAAGCACTGAGCCCAGCTCTGACAGTTTTGGAGGTATTGCAGGTATGAGGTATCCCAGGATGCACTTGTAAACTAACAAGTGAACCGGAAATATGTCATCAGCAGTCACTTCCAGTTCATGGCTTTATATTTTGGAAGTGTCTGGTATAGACGTCACATCTGTTGTGCAACGTGGAGCAGCAGGAAGGTGAGTAGGGCCTGGACTGGAGCAGAGAAACTAGCAGACGGCACATGTGGTGTGCAACATGGGAGCGCTATAGCAGAAGAGACTGGAGATTGGAGGCGGCAATGATTGACACTGATAGGCAGTACTAATTGGCACTGACAGGGGGCACTGATGGCACTAACTGGCACTGTGGTGGGCACTAATTAGCACTGATATGGGTACTGATTGGCACTGTGATGGGCACTGTCTGATTACCAGCACAGACCCCCCCCTCTGACAGGGAGAGCCACCGATCGTCTCTCCCTGTCAGCACAAACCGAGGAATGCAGCTTACCGGCACTTCCTGGTTTACACGATGATCGGCTGTGATTGGTCAGAGCTGATCACGTGGTAAGAAGCCTCTGTCAGAGGCTTCTTACTACGATCGGAGATGCGGCATGTCAGACTGCCCCCGCGGGAGTGTGCCAGTATGTTATCCTGCTGGACGTCATATGACGCCCAGTCAGGATAACAGAACCTCTAGCTGGCCGTCAATCTGCTATAGGCTGGGCACGAAGTGGTTAAAAAGCATCACAGAAGCATCAAAAACTCATCAAAAAAAGCATTTTGAAACGGTAGGCGATTTAATGTGTGATACAGTTGAAGCAAATGCAAATGAGCCCTAAGACACCCAGCAAGGCGATCAGTAGGATCACTTGTATGTGCCTGATTGGATGCCCCTAGTGGTCTTTGGGGGTTGCTAAATTTTGATGTACAGGTAATAATTTCTTCTGAGCCATGTCTGTTGTACTTTGCACCACCAAGTCCACCATCCGTGGTAAGGAGACCTGCCAAGCTCACTGACCTTCAGTTAGATACCTAGTGGTATCCTGACATCCTGACATCCTGACACAGCCCCATCAGATGTGTCACAACAGCTGGTAAAAAGTGCCCAAAGGAAGACAGAAAGCCTGTGTAATGATGTGGGGGGGGGGGGGCCTGTGTGATATTGGGGGGTAGTATGGGGGAGGGGTCCTGTGTAATGATGGGCTTAGTATGGGGAAGGGGTCCTGGGTAATGATGTGGAAGGGATCCCTGTGTAATAATGGGGGTAATAGGGGAAGGGGTCCTGTGTAATATTGGGGGTTGTATGGGGAGGGGTTCTGTGTAATAATGGGGGTAGTATGGGAGAATAGTCCAGTGTAATGATGGGCTTAGTATGTGGAGGGATCCTGTGTAATGATGGGGGAAGTATGGGGAAGGGGTCCTGTGTAATGATGTAGAAGGGAGCCTTTTTTTAATATTGGGGGGGGGGGGGGTAGTAGGGGGAGGGGTCCTGTGTAATGATGGGGGTAGTATGGGGAGGGGTCCTGTGTAATATTGGGGGTAGTATGGGGAGGGGTTCTGTGTAATGATGGGGGTAGTAAGGGGAGGGGTCCTGTGTAATATTGGGGGTAGTATGGGGAGGGGTTCTGTGTAATGATAGGGGTAGTATGGGGAGGGGTCCTGTGTAATGATGGGGGTAGTATGGGGAGGGGTTCTGTGTAATTATAGGGGTAGTATGGGAGGGGTCCTGTGTAATGATGGGGGTACTATGGGGAGGGGTTCTATGAAATGATGGGGGTGGTATGGGGAGGAGTTCTGTGCAATGATGGGGGTAGTATGGGAGAATAGTCCTGTGTAATGATGGGGGTAGTATGGGGAGGGGTCCTGTGTAATGATGGGGGTAGTATGGGGGAGGGGGTCCTGTGTAATGATGGGGGTAGTATGGGGGAGGGGTCCTGTGTAATGATGGGGGTAGTATGGGGGAGGGGTCCTGTGTAATGATGGGGGTAATATGGGGAGGGATCCTGTGTAATGATAGGGGTAGTATGGGGGAGGGGGTCCTGTGTAATGATGGGGGTAATATTGGGAGGGGCCCTGTGTAATGATGGGGGTAGTATGGGGAGGTATCCTGTGTAACGATGGGGGTAGTATGGGGAGGGGTCCTGTGTAATGATGGGGGTAGTATGGGGAGGGGGTTCTGTGCAATGATGGGGGTAGTATGGGAGAATAGTCCTGTGCAATGATGGGGTAGTTTGGGGGAGAAAGCCTGTGTAATGATGTGGGGGGGGGGGGGTCCTGTGTAATATTGGGGGGTAGTATGTGTTAAGCCGAAAATCCAAAAATCGTTTTGAAACGTACGATTTTCGTTTATTCGGTACAGCTGTCGTTCGAAAATGCAATACAAATGCATTACAACACATGACATCACTTCCGATTTTTTTTCCTGGCGTACGAGAACTTTCGTGACTTTAGTAAACTCATCAGATTCGATGTGAGATCAGCATCCAAAAAAAAAAAAAACGGACGATCATTCGTCCGACAATCGGATCGTGTGTACCGGGCATTATGATGTCCCCAAGAAAATGTTTGCCCGGGGTCCAATCAATAATAAAGACGACCCTGGCCGTAGATACTTTTAGGTAGAGTCAGTAAGACTTAGGCCGGCTTATCAGTAGATAAGCCGACCTAACTCAGAATCTACGCCGACTTATGTTTAAGCGTATGCTCAAACAGAGATACGCTTAAACATATCTAAGATACGACGGCTTGCGCCGTTCTATCTTAGATTGCAATATTTCGGATGGCCGCTAGGTGGCGCTTCCATTGCGGTCGGCATAGAATATGTAAATGAGTAGATACGCCGATTCACGAACGTACGCCCGGCTGACGCAGTACTTTTACGCCGTTTACGTTAGAGATAGGCCGCCTAAAGTTAGAGCTAGGCACTAGTTGGAATAGTAATGTTAAATATGGCCGCCGTTCCCACATCGAAATTCAAAATTTTTACGTCGTTTGCGTAAGTCGTCCGTGAATCAGGGTTTATCGTCGTTTACGTCCACGTCAAAATCAATAGGCCTGTGGGGCGTACATAGCCACAATGTACACTGGGAAATGTAGGCGCCCGGGGGATGCGCAGTTCGAAAAAAACGTAAAAAACGTGAGGTCAAGCACTATTAACATAAAACACGCCCCCCTCAAACACATTTGAATTAGGCACCCTTACGCCCGCCGCTTTAGGCTACGCGGCCGTAACTTAGCAGGCAAGTACATTGTGAATCATGTACTTGCCTCGCTAACTTACGGCGGCGTAGCTTAAATTCCTTAAGCTACGCCGCCGCAAAGTTGAGCAAATGTACCTGAATCTAGCTATGTGTTACTTAACGTCGGTCAGTAACACTATCCACACAAGTTCTCGGAAAAGAGGAGCTTCTCTCCCCAAAACAATCTTTTTGTACGAAAAATACATTAATTGCAATATGAAACAGAAAACAAAAAATGTCAAATCCTCATCAAATGCTTCTTTCACTGTAAATGTTATACTAATAATAAAACAACTAATTGCGCGCTTAGTGAATATAACCATCGGCTCCCCTGTAACTTGTAACCTTTTACTGTTGACGCAAGAAAAAAACAAGACGCGTGACTCCGTTCTTCGATGCTGTTCTTTCCCCCCAACATGTAAATGATTCAAAGTGAGACAACAACAGAGAGTGAGAAAAAAAGGTAGAGAGAGAGAGAGCGCGAGAGAGAGAGAGAGAGAGAGAGAGAGAGAGAGAGAGAGAGAAAATAAGTCATTGCATGTATTTAAAGCTCTTGTTTCCAGAGCGATCTGGCTCATTGCAGTGTTTCCTTGTTAGATGGCAGTGCTGCCTTTTCGCTCACATTCTTGTGCTTGAGATAAGGAAGTGAATTGAGTAATCATCACCAGGGGTGTGTGCAGGGCTGTGGAGGGGGGGAGAAGCAGACCTGGGCAGCCTTCCGCACAGAGAGAGGCGAGGAGGAGTCAGCTCTGTGCTCACCTGTCTGTCCGCACATTCCACAGCCAACAATCGGCCGGACAAGACCGACGAAAGGGGACGCCGCAACCAGGTAAGACATTTTTCTAAACATTCCGATAGAACGAGGAAGTCGATTCAGTGGCTTATTTTTCTATGCCTTCCAGGTAGAAGTTTTCAAACTTAGCCTTGTGGTTGTCAAATTGGAGCCTTAACTGCGGCCCCTGACATCAGCAAAGGGCCGCACATAATGTTCAATATATGTAATGCAGGAAATGATGGTCAGAGACTAGACTGGGGGACATGCTACAGGTTTTGTTGGAGACGTGGAGATTTGCTTCAGAAGACGTTAAGATGTAAGGGTAGTAGGGATTACTTTTCAAATCAATTCTCCCACTGCAGGGAGGGCTGCACCAAAAGTATCAAAGGGTTGCATGTGGCCCTCAGGCCAAAGGTTGGGCAATAGGGAATTTGCAGAAGAAACTGAGAGAAATTAGAAACTTATGTAAAAAGAGCAACTTCATGTCACAACAGAGGTACTGCCCCTGCGTGGGCAAATATTCGGCCCCTGCGTGGGACAGTTTTGTATGCCAATGTAAACTTCAATAAAAAAGATTTTGCAAAAAAAAAAAAGAGAAGCTTCATAACAACGTATGCAGTGTAAGTGTGTCAACATTCATGCTGGGAAATAAGGCATCGAGGTCTGGTGGGGGAAGAGAGAAACGATAGTAAGAAAGACTAAGGGATTCTACTCAAGGAATGGTGGGTCAAGGCATAGGAGATAAAAGATACTTAGGAAGAGCTTGTAGGGTTCCGCACAGTGGTCAAGGTATAGTGGATCAAGGTGTAGAGATCAGATAGGATTATGCACAGTGTTCAAGGTATGTTGGGTCAAGACTTAGAGAGAAAAGATACTTAGAAAGAGCTTGTAGGGTTCTACACAGTGGTCAAGGTATGATAGGTCAAGGTGTAGATATTAGATAGGATTATGCACAGTGTTCAAGGTACGTTGAGTCAAGACTTAGAAAGAGCTTGTAGGGTTCTGCACAGTGGTGAATATATAGTGGGTCAAGGTATAGGAGACAAAAGATACTTAGCAAGGGTTATAGAGAAGATACATGGAAAGAACTTGTAGGGTTCTGCACAAAGCTGGTGGTATGGTGGGTCAAGAGTTAGAAAAGATACTTAGCAAACGTGTATAGGATTATGCACAGTGTTCAGGGTATGGTAGGTCAAGGAGTAGAGAGAAGATAGGATTCTGCACAGTGTTCAGGGTATGGTAGGTCAAGGAGTAGAGAGCAGATAGGATTCTGCACAGTGTTCAGGGTATGGTAGGTCAAGGAGTAGAGAGCAGATAGGATTCTGCACAGTGTTCAGGGTATGGTAGGTCAAGGTGTCGAGATCAGACAGGATTATGCACAATGTTCAAGGTATGTTGAGTCAAGACTTAGAGAGAAAAGATACTAAGAGCTTGTAGGGTTATGCACAGTGGTCAGTGGGTCAAGGTATAGGAAAGAAAAGATACTTAGCAAGGGTTGAGGGTTTCCCCACAATGCTTGAGGTATGGTGGGCTCAGACATAGAGAAGATACTTATGAAGAACATGTACTGCATGGTGGGTCAAGAGTTAGAAAAGATAGTCAGAAAAGATACGTAGCAAATGTGTATAGGATTCTGCACAGTGTTCAGGGTATGGTAGGTCAAGAAGTAGAGAGCAGACAGGATTCCGCACAGTGTTCAAGGTAGGGTGGGTCAAGACTTAGGCCCTGTACACACGATCAGTCCAAACTGATGAAAACGGACTGAAGGTCCGTTTCATCGGTTAACCGATTAAGCTGACTGATGGTCTGATGTGCCTACACACCATCAGTTAAAAAAACGATCGAGTCCAACGCGGTGACGTAAAACACAACGACGTGCTGAAAAAAACGAAGTTCAATGCTTCCAAGCATGTGTCGACTTGATTCTGAGCATGCACAGGGTTTTGAACCGATGCTTTTACGTACTATCCATTGGTTTTGACCTATCGGTTATCAGTCCATCAGTTCAATTTTAAAGCAAGTTCTAAATTTTTGGACCGTAGGATAACTGACTGATGGGGCCCACACACAGTCAGTTTGGACTGATGAAACTGAACTTCAGTCCGTTTTCATCAGTTTGAACTGATCGTGTGTACAGGGCCTTAGAGAGGAAAGATACTTAGGAAGAACTTGTAGGGTTCTGCACAGTGGTCAAGGTAGGTGGGTCAAGGCATAGGAGAGAAAATACACTTAGCAGGGGTTTTAGGGTTCCCCCACATTGCTTGAGGCATGGTGGGTCAAGACTTAGAGAAGATGCTTAGAAAGAAAATATATGATGCACATTGTTGAAGGTATGGTGGGTCAAGACTTAGAGAGAAAAATACTTAGGAAGAGCTTGAAGGGTTCCCCCACATTGCTCAAGACTTAGAAAATATACTTAGCAGGAGTGTATAGGCTTCAGCACAGTGTCCAAGTTATGGTGGGTCATGGCATAGGGGAGAAAAGATTCATAGCAATAACATATAGGGATCTACGAAGTGCTCAAGGTATGGTGGGTCAAGACTTAGAGAGAAGAGATACTTAGCAAAAGCATATAGGATTCTGCACAGTGCTCAAAATATGGTGGAAGTAGAGAGCAGTAAGATAGGATTCTGCACAGTGTTCAAGAAGTTATAGTGGGTCAAAGCATAGGAGAAATAAGATGCTTGACGCAAGCTTTGTAGGGTTCCGCACAGTGCTCAGGAGGATGGTGGGTCAAGGCTTAGAAAAGATACTTAGCAAGAGTGTATAGGATTTTGCACAGTGTTTAAGGTATGGTGGGTCATGGCATAGGAGAAAAAAGATACATAGCAAGTGTTGTAGTGTTCCCCCACATTGCTCGAGGTATGGTGACAAAATTTACTTAGCAAAAGTGTGTAGGGTTATGCGCAGTATTTAGGGTATTGTGGGTCAAGCCATAAGTGAGAAAAGATACTTAACAAGAGCGTATAGGATTCTGCACAGTGTTCAAGGT
This sequence comes from Rana temporaria, assembly GCF_905171775.1. Lineage (NCBI taxonomy): Eukaryota > Metazoa > Chordata > Amphibia > Anura > Ranidae > Rana > Rana temporaria. Next base: position 25,577,918 of record NC_053492.1, read on the forward strand.
ACGATGTATGTAGGCATAGGAGAGAAAAGATCCATAGCAAGAACATATAAGATTCTGCACAGTGCTTGATGTATGGGTCAAGGAGCAGAGAGCAAAAGATAATTGGTCAGAGCGTATAGGATTCTGCACAGTGTTCAGGGTAGGTATGGTATCAGAAGAGACTGTAGGAACCTAATTTGTACAACTTGGAGGAAAGAAGGGAAATGGGGGACATGACTGAAACCTTTAAACACATCAAGGCTAAAAAGGGATTTATTTTTTCAATATGAAGCTAAGATCAAGAACAAGGGGTGATCACTTCAAACTAGCAGGAGGAACGTTCAAAAATAATCTTAAAAATATTATTTTACTAAAAGGGTAGTTGATGCTTGGAACAGACTTCCTGCAGAGGTTGTGAGTCCGTCAGCAGTAAGTGACTGTAATGTTTGGGACCAACATAGTGTGAGCAGGTGTGATGGACCATTTGGTCTTTTTCTGCTGACATGTTTGTATGGTGGGTCAAGACGTAGAGAGGTAAGAGAGACTTAGCAAGAGCATGTAGGGGTATGCATGGTGTTTGAGGTATGGTGGCCCGAGACATGGAAAATAAAGTAACCCATAAAGAGCTTCTAGGATTCTGTACAGTGTTTGAGGTATGGTGGCCCAAGACATGGAGAATAAAGTAACCCATGAAGAGCTTCTAGGATTCTGTACAGTGTTTGAGGTATGGTGGCCCAAGACATGTAGAATAAAGTAACCCATGAAGAGCTTCTAGGATTATGTACAGGGTTTGAGGTATGGTGGCCCAAGACATGGAGAATAAAGTAACCCATGAAGAGCTTCTAGGATTCTGTACAGTGTTTGAGGTATGGTGGCCCAAGACATGGAGAATAAAGTAACCCATGAAGAGATTCTAGGATTCTGTACAGTGTTTGAGGTATGGTGGCCCAAGACATGGAGAACAAAGTAACCCATGAAGAACTTCTAGGATTCTGTACAGTGTTTAAGGTATGGTGGCTCAAGACATGTAGAATAAAGTAACCCATGAAGAGCTTCTAGGATTCTGTACAGTGTTTGAGGTATGGTGGCCCAAGACATGGAGAAGTAGTCACGGGTGATGTGATCATCTTATATAAATACATAAATGGTCCATGATGCAAAGGACAAGGGGGCACTCTTTGCCTTTGGAGGAAAGGAGGATTAAACTCCACATATGAGAAGGATTCTTCACAGTAAGGGCTCATTTACACTTGCTTCGGCTCTAACACACATTCACGGCTAGTTTACACGTGCTTCAAAACAAGGCTTCCAACAGGCTGTTAAAGCTCTCTGAACGCTAGTCAAAGCATCTTCAAACCTCCAAGGCAAAGCTCGCTTGAAGCCTCACCAAAGCCCCACTGAAGCCCCACGAAGCCCCACCGAAGCCCCACTGAAGCCTTATCAAAGCCCCACCAAAGCCTCATTGAAGCCCCACCAAAGCCTCACCAAAGCCCCACCAAAGCCTCATCGAAGAACCAAGCAAAAGCAAGGTGTAAACTGGACTGTAAGATGTCACTAAATAAAATGGTTATCTTACAGTCCTGTTTACACCTTGCCTTTGCTTGGTGTTTCGATGAGGCTTTGGTGGGGCTTCAATGGGGCTTCGATGAGGCTTTGGTGGAGCCTTGATGAACCTTTAGTGGGGCTTCGATGATGCTTCAGTGGGGCTTCGGTGAAGCTTAAGTGTGGCTTCAAGCAAGCTTTGCCATAGACTTTTATGGAGGTTTGAAGATGCTTTGAAGCACCACCAAAGCTACATGGGGTATAATTTTTGAAGCGAAACAGAAGCATTGACTTGCATTCAGAGAGCTTTACCAAAAGCCTGTCCGAAGCCTTGTTTGATGCAAGTGTAAACTAGTCCTAAAAGCTGTAAAAATGTGAAACAGGAGCAAGTTTTAGCCAAATCAATAGACTCTTTAAGAATAAAGCTGGATGTTTGTAAATGTACACGGGGGGAGATTTACTAAAACTGGTGCACTCAGAATTTGAAGCACCTGTGTACAGTAACCAATCAGCTTCTAACTTTAGTTTGTTCAATTAAAGGGGTTGTAAAGCTTTGTGTTTTTTCACCTTAATGCATCCTATGCATTAAGGTGAAAAAACACCTTGCAGTCACCGGCCCCTCCGACCCCCCCGTTTTACTTACCTGAGACCCGAATCTCCTTGGGCGCGATCCCGCGTTGCCTTCACCAAGCTCTAGTCGGCTCTTCATTGGATGATTGATAGCAGCGCAACCATTGGCTCCCGCTGCTGTCAATCAAATCAATGACGCGGCATGCCGGGGGGGCGGGGCAGAGTGATACAGTCGCAAGCTAACCCCCTCTGGAGAGAGTTTCCCAGAGGGGGGTTAGCTCTTGCGGGGAGGAGCCGAGGCAGACGCCGAGGGACCCCAGAAGACGAGGATCTGGGCCACTCTGTGCAAAACGAACTGCACAGTGGAGGTAAGTATAACATGTTTGTTATTTTCATTTATTTATTTTATTTATTTAAACTCACACAATTTCATACCCGCGTTCAGTGTGACCGTACTCTTAAGCCTCGTACACACGATCGGATTTTCATCAGACAAAGCCTAGGACTTTTGTCCGAAGGCGTTGGACAGGAACTTGTAATGCATACAAACGGCAAAGAATTGTCGGCCAACAAACACAAAACGACGTGGCTTTTCAGCTCTTTAGCGACACCCTTTGGGCAAATTCTGCTAATGTTGTGTTATGGTGAGCATGCGTGTTTGTACTTTGGACTTTTGTACACACGATCGGATAATCCGACATCACACATTTGTGGGCGGACAATTTTAAAGCATGCTGTCCAACATTTGCCCGCGGAAAATCCGACAACCATTGTGCGACGGAGCGTACAAACGGTCGGATTTTCCGCCAACAGCCTGTCATCACACAATTCCCGTCGGACAATCCGATCGTGTGTGCGAGGCTTTAACATATACTCACTGGCCACTTTATTAGGTACACCTGTTCAATTGTTTGGTAACACAAATTGCTAACCAGCCAATCACATGGCAGCAGCTCAATGTATTTTGGCATTTAGATGTGGTGAAGGCGACTTTCTGAAGTTCAAACCGATCATCAGAATGGGGAAGAAATGGGAATTAAGTGACTTTGAACGTGATATGGTTGTTGGTGTCAGACGGGCTGGTCTGAGTCTTTAACCACTTCCCGCCCGGCCTATGGCCGATTTACGTCCGGGAAGTGGTTCTGAAATCCTGACAGGACATCCATGGACGTCCTGCAGGATTTCATGCCGCGCGCGCCCGCGATCGGTGATGCGGGGTGTCAGTCTGACACCCTGCATCTCCGATCTCGGTAAAGAGCCTCCGGCGGAGACTCTTTACCACGTGATCAGCCGTGTCCAACCACGGCTGATCACGATGTAAACAGGAAGAGCCGTTGATGGCTCTTCCTCACTCGCGTCTGACAGACGCGAGTATAGGAGAGCCGATCGGCGGCTCTCCTGACAGGGGGGGTTAGCGCTGATTGTTTATCAGCGCAGCCCCCCCTCGGATCGCCACACTGGACCACCAGGGAAGCCCACCCTGGACCACCAGGATGGGCCAAACAAAAAAAAAAAGTCTTAAAAAAAAAAAATAAGCTTTTTAAAAAAAAAATGATGCCAACCAGTGCCCACAAATGGGCACTGACTGGCAACATGGGTAGATCAGTGCTGCCCCACAATGTCCATCAGTGCCACCCCAAGTGTCCATCAGTGCCACCCCACAGTGCCCATCCATGCCCAGTGCCCACCTATCAGTGCCCATCTGTGCCACCCATAAGTATCCATCAGTGCCACCCATAAGTGCCGCCCATGAGTGCCCATCTGTGCCGCCTATGAGTGCCCAGTGCCGCCCATGAGTGCCCATCAGTGCCGCCTGTGTGTGCCCATCAGTGCCTCCTATGTGTGCCCATCAGTGCCCCATACCAGCGCCGCCAATCAGTGCCACCTCATCTGTGCCCGTCAGTACTACCTCATCGATGTCCATCAGTGCCATCTCATCGGTGCCCATCAGTGCCGCCATATCAGTGCCCGTAATTGAAAGAGAAAACTTACTTATTTACAAAAAATTAACAGAAAAAAATAAAAACGTATTTTTTTTTCAAAATTTTCAGTCTTTTTTTAGTTGTTGCGCAAAAAAAAAAAAAATCGCAGAGGTGATCAAATACCACCAAAAGAAAGCTCTATTTGTGGGGAAAAAAGGACGCCAATTTTGTTTGGGAGCCACGTCGCACGGCCGCGCAATTGCCATTCAAAGTGCGACAGCGCTGAAAGCTGAAAATTGGCTTGGGCAGGAAGGTGTGTAAGTGCCTGGTATGGAAGTGGTTAAACAACTGCTCATCTACTGGGATTTTCACATACAACCATCTCTCAAGTTTACAGAGAATGGTCCAAAAAGAGAAAATATCCAGTGAGTGGAGGTTGTGTGGGGGAAAATGCCTTCTTGATGTCAGAGGAAAGTGGGCAGACTGGTTACAGATGATAGAAAGGCAACAGTGACTCAAATAACCACCCGTTACAACCAAGGTATGCAGAATACCATCTCTGAACGCACAACACATCGGACCTTGTTGTGTTGTGCGTTCAGAGATTATTATTTTTTTACTAGTAATGGTGGCGATCTGCGATTTTTATCAGGCCATGCGATATTACGGCGGACACATCGGACACTTTTGCTCCTTTTTTGGGACCATTCACATTTATACTGCAAACAGTGCTACAAATATGCACTGATTACTGTATAAATGTGACTGGCAGGGAAGGGGTTAACACTAGGGGGCGAGGAAGGGGTTAAATGTGTATTCCCTGGGTGTGTTCTTACTGTGGGGGGAGGGGACTGACTGGGGGAGGTGACCGATCTTTGTCCCTATGTACAAGAGACACAGATCGGTCTCCTCTCTCCCTGACAGGACGTGGAGCTCTGTGTTTACACACAGAGCTCCACGTCCCTGCTCTGTCACTGCCGATCGCGGGTACCTGGCGGACATCGCGGCCGCCGGGGCACGCGCATCGGCATCTCAGTGATGCGCTGGGCACGTGCGCGCCCCCCCAGTGGCCGGAGCACCCTAGGCCGTAAAAAGACGGCCTCCCGGATCTATAGAGCCACCTTGAGGCCGTCTTTTTACTATGGCCCGGGTCTCAACAAGTTAAGAGGACCTGTCATGCTTTTTTCTATTACAAGGGATGTTTACATTCCCTGTAATTGGAATAAAAGTGACCCAAATTTTCATATATTTTTTAAAAACAGTGTTGACATAAATAAAGGCAAATAAATAAGAAACACATTTTTTTTTTTTAAGCACCCCATCCCGACGAGCTCGCACGCAGAAGCGAATGCATACGCGAGCATATGAAAACGGTGTTCAAACCACACATGTGAGGTATCGCCGCGATCATTGGAGCGAGAGCAATAATTCTAGCCCTAGACCTCCTCTGTAATTTAAAACATGCAACCTGTAGAATTTTTTAAGTGTCGCCTATGGAGATTTTGAAAGGTAAAAGTTTGTCGCCATTCAACGAGGGGGCGCAATTTTGAAGCGTGACATGTTGGGTATCAATTTACCCCGCGTAACATTATCTTTCACAATATAAAAAACAAATTGGGCTAACTTTTCTGTTGTCTTATTTTTAATTCAAAACGGTGCATTTTTTCCCCCAAAAAGTGTATTTTTTCCCCCAAAAAGTGTATTTTTTCCCCCAAAAAGTGTATTTTTTTCCCCAAAAAAGTGCGCTTGTAAGGCCGCTGCGCAAACACGGTGTGACATAAAGTATTGCAACGACCGCCATTTTATTCTCTAGGGTGTTAGAAAAAAAATGTATAATGTTTGGGGGTTCTAAGTAATTTTCTAGCAAAAAAAACGTGTTTTTAACTTGTAAACACAGGCCCAGATCCACAAAGAAATTACGCCGGCGTATCCATTGATACGCCGCGTAATTTCTACGATGCTCCATCGTATCTTTGTTTTGTATCCACAAAACAAGATACGCCTGAAGCTGTGCTCGATCCGACTGGCGTACGTCTTAGTACGCCGTCGGATCTAAGGTGCATATTTACGCTGGCCGCTAGGTGGCGCTTCCGTTGATTTCCGCATTGAGTATGCAAATGAGCTAGATACGGCGATCCACAAACGTACATCCGGCCGACGCATTTTTTTACGTAGTTTCCGTAAGTCATTTTTCGGCGTAACGTTACCCCTGGGTCTATGAGGCATACGCATTGTTAAGTATGGACGTCGGGCCAGCGTATAATTTTCCGTCGTGTATGTCGTATGCGTAAAACGTTCGCGAATAGGGTTTTGCGTAAATTACGTTCACGTCGTCTAGGCATTGAGCGGGCGTAATTTAATTTGAAAATTCTACGTGATACTGAGCATGCGCGCGCATGCGCTGTACGAAAAAAGCGTCATTTACGTGGGGTCAAGCTTATTTTACATAAAACACGCCCCCTGTTCCTCATTTGATTTAGGCGCGCTTACGCCGGGAGACTTACGCTACCCCGCCGTAACTTTAGAGGCAAGTGCTTTGTGAATACAGCACATGCCTCTCAAAGTAGCGGCGGCGTAGCGTAACTACGATACGCTACGCCTGCCTAAAATTACGCCGCGCTACGTGGATCTGGCCCAGAGTCTGAAAAAGAGGCTCGGTCCTTAAGTGGTTTACTGCTATAAAGCTTTGATTTGATTGACATGGGAAATGTAATAAACGCACTATGGCCCTTTGAATTTGCTGAGTAAACAGCACTGATAACTCGGACGTTATTGGAGCTTTAGACATTGAAGGGGCAAAATGTGGATGTCTTTTTACGTCCTGATCTGGAACCAATTCCCACTTCTGGGATAACTGACTTGCATTAAGCCGCATGGCTTATTGTTGCCTATTAGCTGCCATTGCCGGCAAAAAGAAACACCAAGGCGTGCTCGCCCTCTACGGGTTAACCAAACAGGAAGTCACCCGTGGGCTGTAATATATCGCTCTCCGATGCACCGCCTTCATTTTATAGCAGGTTCCCCTCTGTACAGTTCCTGCTTTGTTTACCAACACCTCATGAATGTTAAAGTGCCAGTCCACCTGAAACTGATATTTCCTTGCTGGAAACGTCATCTTAAAGACACCCCCACTGTAAAGCTAAAGCTTGGTATACACATACGTCAAATTTAGTTTGATGGTTTTTAATTGTAAGAACGTTCGCTCATTATTATTCTAATCATTAGTTGGGTCAAATCGGCATTCGTTCTTGACCACAGGGGTGTGTATTTCAGTGCTCAGGAGCTGTGTGACCCCCCCCCCCCCCCCCCCCCCATGGTGACCGCACTGTGAGTGTGAATGACACACAGCGACGCCGACCAATGTTGTCACATACAAAGGGAAGTACAAACATCACACTGACAGCCCGCCACTGGCGGCATTAACTTCTTCTCTGCCAGGCCCGCCCTTCCCAGCTTCATTGTGTTAACAAGGTGGACTCTGTGAGATAAGACGGGGGGGGGGGGGTCATGTCACCGATTCTCAGCCGCAAACACTGGGATGGCAGAGTAAAGCCGCTCATACACTAGTAGAATTCACTTCTATGTTTTTCATCTTAAAAACGTTCGTTCGATTAGCGAGGTCAAATCGACGCTCGTTTTTTTTGATCAGGGGGTTGATGAGAGAATTTGTAGGAGTGGAAAATGTTCCTCAAATTAACAGATTATGGGGCAGATCCACGTACATCGGCGTAAGTTTGCGTCGGGCCTTTTTTTTTTGTAATCCTCAACAATTTGTAAGTTACGGCGGCGTAGTGTATCTTTGGTGGCGTAATGGCGCGGCATTCAAATCTCTGTGATGGGGGCGTGTTTTATGTAAATACGTCGTGACCCGACGTAAATGACGTTTTTTTTTAACTGCACATGCGCCGTCCGTGGGGGTATCCCAGTGCGCATGCTCGAAATTAACCCGGAACAAGCCAATGCTTCCGACGGGGACGTCATTCTATGCAAATCCCTATTCGTGAACGACTTACGCAAACGACGTAAAAAAAAAAATGAACGACGGTCATACGTAACATTGAGTACGCCTCATAACAGTAGCTTTAACTATACGCCGGAAAAAGTCGAACGCAAATGACGTAAAAAAAATGCGCCGGCCGGAAGTACGTTCGTGGATCGCCGTAACTAGCTAATTTGCATACTTGACGCGGAATTCGACGGAAACACCACCTAGCGGCCACCGAAAAATTGCATCTTAGATCCGACGGCGTACTAAGACGTACGCCTGTCGGATTGACCCGAGATGCCGTCGTATCTTGTTTTGTGGATACAAAACAAAGATACGACGCGGGTAATTAAAAATTACGCCGGCGTATCAATAGATACGCCGGCGTAATTCTTTTGTGGATCTGCCCCTTTAGGTTTAGGTGTGAAATCAGGCAAACATTTTGACCTGATTTGCACCGGAAGCGGTGACCCGGACGCCACGCTGGGAACCGCGGACGCACATATGTCAACCCGGCATTAGGCAAACAATATTCTGGGGTACTTTCAGACGACCTTCGTCAAGCTGCTGAATGTATCGAGAATTTTCGCAGGAATGTTCATATGAATTCCTCCTGTATTGATTTGTATTGTAACTGTACTGTCTGCCCCCATGTTGTAAAGCGCTGCGCAAACTGTTGGCGCTGTTTAAATCCTGTATAATAATAATAATAATATGATACTCTACCGGAATGTAAGAAATGTAAGAAAAGTAAGCTGTAGAATGTTTTTTTTTTTTTTCTTTTTAATCAAAAACGTGTTTATTAAACAAGTTTGTAGAATGTTTTTGATATAAAAAAATTAATAAAGAGATAAAAAAAAAAACTCTACAGCATTACTGTCACAGCTGTTTCCTATAGCTCCACAATTCCATATACCTTAGAGATCAAGTGTCATAATAATAATAATAATAAATAATAATAATAAATAAATAATAATAATAAATTAATAATAAATAATAATAATAATAATAATAATAATAATAATAATAATCATAATAATAATAAATAATAATAATAAATAAATAAATAAATAATAATAATAATAATAATAAATAAATAATAATAACAACAACAATGGAAAAATAATATTAATAATACTATTAACATTAATGATGATCAGAATAATAACAATAATCATAATCATAATCGTAAATCATAAATATAAATATCATAAATATAATACCAATAGCAAAAACAATAACAGCAAAAATAATAGTAATACAAGTAAAAAAAATCATAACAGCAATGATGATAATAATAATAAAAATAAGGATGATTGGTGATAATGAAAATAATAATAGCAACAACGGTAAAAACAACAATAAGAATATTAATAAAAATAATAGTGGCAATGATGATGATAATAATAATAATAATAATAATAATAATAATAATAATAATAATAATAATATAAATATAGATGATTGATAAAAACAATAAAAGCAACAACAGCAAAAATATGAATAGTGATGTTAATAATTGTAACACTAATATTCATAATAATAATAGTGATGATAATAATTGTAATACTAATATTTATAATAATAGTGATGATGATAATAATTGTAATACTAATATTCATAATAATCATAGCGATGATGATGATGATGATGATGATGATGATGATATAATAATAATAATAATAATAGCGTCAACAGCAAAAATAATAATAGTAATAATGATGATAATAATTGTAATACTAATAATAATCATAGCAATGATAATTATCATCATCATATAAATATGGATGATTGATAATGATAAAAAAATAATAATAGCGTCAGCGGCAAAAACAATAATAATAATAATAATAATAGTGATGATGATGATATCAATTGTAATACATATAAAATTTATAATAATCATAGCAATGATTATGATAATAATTAACATCATCATATAAATATGGATTATTGATGATAATAAAAAAAATAATAATAGCGTCAACGGCAAAAACAATAATAATAATAGTGATGATGATAATAATCGTAATACTACTTATAATAATATTCATAATAATCATAGCAATGATTAATATAATCATCATCATCATCATATAAATATGGTGATAATAATAAAAAATAATAATAGCGTCAATGGCAAAAACAATAATAATAATAATAATAATAGTGATTTATTTACGATAATGTACGCAGCACTTTACATTTGTATTATACATTCACCTGGGCAGTGCCTGCCCTCAGGGTGCTTAAAAACTGGCTCTGATAGGCACTTCCAAACACCAAGAAACTGCTGTTATTCAGATGGCCGGCGCTCAACAGGGAGCCGGCCATCTGAATAGTGGGCGGCAGCGGCGACAATACATAGAGATTCATGCAATGCAGGAATCTCTATTTATTGTACACTTGAGTGACGGCGCAGGGGAGAGAGGGGGCGGCGCTCCTGCGCCCACTATGGACGCACCGCCGCTGCAGTTCGCTCAGTTCTTGGTCTTCACCGAGCAGAGAGCTGCTTACTGTCAGTCTCTGGCTCTCTGCTTTGCCCCTCCAGTGCTCACTGGAGTGCCAGGCTGTGGAGGGGGCGGGAGCAGCTGGCCCAGGCTCTTACCGGTGAGAGGCTGAGCAAGCTGCCGGTCCAGGCATTTTAGTGGGGCTCCCACGAGCTTCGACCAGCTTTGTGAGTTCAGCTTCAGTGCACTCCTGTGACCAGAGAGGAAGTATGGCCAAAAGAGCTTTGACCCCACTTCTCTTTTTAATTCTTAGAACACCAGTGAAGCATTAATAACTTGTGCAAAAAAAAAAAAAAAAAATCTCCAAATCTCGGAATATCCTAGGCAATCAACAACCATGTACCCAACTACGCAACAATCAGAGCGCACTGGATTTGTGAAATCCGTACTATTGTAATAAAGAATAATACTCCTAAAGCAAGAAGTGATCCTGTACATAAAACTCCTAAGAAGGATAGAACATCTGAATGTCCACAGATGACCTACCATCAGAGCCTGAGGGCTGGGGTCTTGGTCACATCAGCCATGGCAATATTTGCTGTGGATTGTCATCGGCGCACACTAGCATGGATGTGCTGACGGTTCATACTGAGGTAGACAAAAGAGTACTCGGGTCCAGGCAGGGGGCAAGAAAGATTAGTCAGGTCCAGGCAGGGGTCATGGCAAGCAGCATGCGGGAGAGCATTTAGGTCCAGGCAAGAATAGTCAGGTCCAAGCAGGAATCATTGCAGGCAGCAAGCAAGAGTGTACTCAGGTCCAGGCAGAGGTCATAGCAGGTGGCAGACAAGAGAGCAGTCAGGACCAGGCAGAGGTCATTGCAGGTGGCAAACAAGAGAGTAGTCAGGACCAGGCAGAGGTCATGGCAGGCAAAAGGGGAGGCAGGTGCAAGCAGGGGTTGTATCATACGGCAGGAAAAAGAGTAGTCAGGGCCAAGCAGGTGTTGTTGCAGGCAGCAGGCAAAAGAGTAGTCAAGTCCGGGTAGGGGTCGTTGCAGGCAAAAAATAGCCAGATTTAGGCAGAGATCCTGGCAGGCAGCAGGCACGAGAGTCGTTAGCTCCAGGAAGGGCTTAAGGCAGGTGGCCGCTAAAAGATTAGTCAAGTCCAGGCAGGAGTAATTGCAGGCAAGAGAATAGTCAGGTCCAGGCAGAGGTCATAGCAGGCGGTAGACAAGAGAGTTTTCAGGACCAGGCAGAGGTCATGGCAGGCAAAAGGGTAGGCAGATTCGAGCAGGGTTTTTTAAAGGCGGCAGACACAAGAGTAGTCAGATACAGGTAGGGGTCGTTGCAGGCAAAAAGTAGCCAGGTAGAAGTCCTGGCAGGCAGCAGGCACAAGAGTATTTAGGTCCAGGAAGGGCTTAAGGCAAATGGCAACTAAAAGATTTAGACAGGTCAGGTCCAGGCAGGAGTAAGGAACAGGCAGAGGTCATGGCAGGTGACAGGTAAAAGAATGTCTAGGCAGAGGTTGTGGAAGGCGGCAAACAAAAAAAGGAGCCAGGTGTAGGCAGGGGGAGTGACAGGTGGCAGACAAAAGAGTAATTAGGTCCAGGCAGCAGTTGTTGAAAGCGACAGGAAAAAGAGTTGTCAGATCTAGGCAGGTTTCATGACAGGCAGCAGACAGGAGAGTAGACAGGTCCAGGCAGGGGTTGTGACAGGCAGCAGAGAAAAGAGTTAGCAGTTCCAGGCAGGGGATGTGGCAGGCGGCAGGCATGGGAGTAGTCAGGTCCAGGCAAGGGTTGTGTCACCGGCAAGCAAGAGAGCAGTCAGGTCCAGGCAGGGGTCTTGACAGGCAGCATAAAAATAAGTAGGCAGGTCCAGGCAGGGGTTGCAGCAGATGGCAGGCAAAAGAGTACACTGGTCCAGGCAGGGGTTGTGGCTGGTGGCAGGCAAAAGAGTAGCCAGGTCCAGGCAAGGGTCGTGGCAGGCAAAAGAGTTGTCAGATCAAGGCAGGGGTCGTGGCAGGCAGCAAGCAAGAGTGTAGTTGGGTCTAGGCAGAGGTCGTGGCAGACAGCAGGAAAAAGAGTAGTCAGGTCCAGAGCAGGGGTTAGAGCAGGTGGCAGGCAAAAGAGAAGTCAGGTGTAGGCAAGGGTCATGTCTGACAGCAGGCAAAAGAGTAGCCAGTTCCAGCCAGGCGGTAAGCAAGAGAGTCGTAGTAGTTAGGTCAATCCAAGACAGCAGCAAACGCTCACGGATGTAGTACTCAGACATGATGTCATGTGAAAGCAGAAGAGCACTGTTCATCTAATTGTTAGATATCTAATTTTGGTTGATTTGATAGTGCCTGAAGCATCGTGGGATTTTTACAGTTATTTTCGGTTTAGGAATATGTATGTGGCTTAGTGCAGGTGCTGCAACCAGCAAAGGGCTAAGCGCCAGCTTCATAGTGAGCTTTGTGGGAATTGTTCTGTGGTCTGATGCCAGATATGTCATCGATGTGACTGCGTCTTTAACTACACTTCCTGTGTGACAAAGTACTGCAAGGGAGAGGCCTAAATATATCTGCTGGGTAAGCCTGGCACAACAGACGAGCTGTACCCCCCCTCCCCCTCTCAGCACCAGATGGGCTCCTAACTGTGAAACCATCTAATTGATGGTCTGTTCAAAGCCCCCATTCTGTACCTTCATATGTCGCTATATAGAGACAAGTCCCGATGCTTGTTATTATAGAGGAGCACAGTAATACGTATACACAGAGATTATTAATGCTGTGCTCTTCAACCTTAGAGTCAGATCCATACTTGGGAGCTTTCTGAAGTGCCCAATTGTGTGCCTCATCCTTGGAGCCAGGTCCATACCTAGGAGCTTTCTGAAGTGCCCAATTGTGCTCCTCATCCTTAGAGCTAGGTCCATACCTAGGAGCTTTCTGAAGTGCCCAATTGTGCTCCTCATCTTTAGAGCCAGGTCCATACCTAGGAGCTTTCTGAAGTGCCCAATTGTGCTCCTCATCCTTGGAGCCAGGTCCATACCTAGGACCTTTCTGAAGTGCCCAATTGTGCTCCTCATCCTTGGAGCCAGGTCCATACCTAGGACCTTTCTGAAGTGCCCAATTGTGCTCCTCATCCTTAGAGCCAGGTCTAAAGGGGCCAATTGTGCTCCTAATCCTTAGAGCCAGGTCCATACCTAGGAGATTTCTGAAGTGCCCAACCGGGAGATTTCTGGGGTGGGGTGGGATGGCTAATGAAGGTTAGTGGATAGTGAAGAAAGGGGTGAACATGCAGCAATCACTTGTACTTTGCTGCTTCACTCTCATTGTGGTTCCTGCCCAACTGTGCTGCTCAACCTTAATGCCAGACCCATACCTGGAAACTTTCTGAGCTAGGTCCATACCTGGGAGCTTTGTCAAGTGCCCAACTGTGCTCCTTAACCTTAGAGCAATGGTCCAATACCAGGGGACATTCTGAAGTACCCAACTGTGTTACTCAACATTAGAGCCAGGTTCATACCTGGGAACTTTCTAAAGTGCCCAACCATGCTCCCCAACTTTAGTGCCATACCTGGGATATTTCTGAAGTGCCCAATTGTGTTACTCAACATTAGAGCTTTACTCTCATTGTGGTTCCTGTCCAACTGTGCTGCTCAACCTTAATGCCAGGCCCATACCTGGAAACTTTCTGACATGTCCATCTGTGCTCCTCAACCTTAAAGATAGGTCCATATATGGGAGCTTTGTGAAGTGTCCAACTGTGCTCCTTAAACCTTAGAGCAATGGTCCATACCTGGGAACTTTCTGAAGTATCCAACTGTGCTCCTCAACATTAGAGCCAGGTCCATACCTGGGGACTTTCTGAAGTGCCCAACCGTGCTCCTCAACCTTAGAGCCAGGTCCATACCTGAGAACTTTCTGAAGTGCCCAACTGTGTTACTCAACATTAGAGCCAGGTCCATACCTGCCCAACTTTCTGAAGTGCCCAACTGTGCTCCTCAACCTTAGAGCCAGGTCCATACCTGGAAACTTTCTGAAGTGCCCAACCGTGCTCCTCAGCCTTAGAGCCCGGTCCATACCTGGGAACTTTCTGAAGTGCCCGACCGTGCTCCTCAACCATAGAGCCAGGTCCATACCTGCCCAACTTTCTGAAGTGCCCAACTGTGCTCCCCAAACTTAGAGCCAGGTCCATACCTGGAAACTTTCTGAAGTGCCCAACTGTGTTACTCAACATTAGAGCCAGGTCCATACCTGGGAGTTTTCTGAAGTGTCTAACTGTGCTCCCCAACCTTAGAGCCAGGTCCATAACTGGGGACTTTCTGAAGTGCTCAATTGTGCTCCTTAAATTTAGAGGAATTCTTGAACAGTCAAAGTTGTATTCGGACCGAATCCTGAGCTCATCCCTGGTCACAGTGACCATAAGGCGTCCTGCACCACCCACTGAATCGCTTTTTCTATGCGCCCAAAATATATGCAATCTTTTTTTTTTATTTCAGGTACTTATATAGCGCCATCAATTTGCGCAGCGCTTTGCATATATTCAGTATTGTACATTCACATCAGTTCCTACCCTCAAAGAGCTTACAATATAAGGTCCCTAACTCACATTTATACTGCGCCAATTTTAGACAGGAAACAATTAACCTACCAGCATGTCTTTGGAGTGTGGGAGGAAACCAGAGTACCCAGGGGAAACCTACAGAGGCACAGGGAGAACATGCAAACTCTGTGCAGCTAGTGCCGTGGTTGTCAATCGACCCAAGGACCCTAGGACTGGCAGGCGGAAGTCCTAACCACTTAGCCACTGTGTTGCCTTTTTTTTTTGCCCTACAAATTGTAAAATAGGGGATTCTTACATTTCTAACACCCGTTGCATTCCACAGGAAAATCCTCGTAAAATGTTGCAATCTGCACTGTATTAATGACGCACTGCTGATAGTTTACTGGGCGGCAATCTTCTTAATTATTGCTCACACAAATTGCAACATTTCTGCGAAGTGTTGCAGACGGGGTCTTCCCATTTTTGATGCTGATGTTGCCATCCATAGGAGCATGCATTAGAATTCATTTTTTATATTTTTTTGGCGCACTAGTATGAATGGCGCAAATCTCCCCCCGCCCCCCCTTGCTTTCTTCCATTGCCTATAACAGAATTGCATTTTCCCCCATGAAAGGCTCTTTTCACACTCCACATTAGTGGGAACTTGAAATTTTACTTTGCGATTTTGTTAGCACAGTTCTCACTTGAATGGGCTGCCCTATGTGCGACTGTCGCTCTAAAGAAGCTCAGGGACCAAATTTTGGCTCTGAGCCAGGAGCGATTTTTACGCTCGTGTTTTGCCATGGTTCTCTTGCGACAATCGCTACAAAACCATGCCGTGTTTGGGGGGCCAATGAATATCCAAATGTCCGCTGTGCCTTTTGCCAAGATCACCCGCATGTGAATGAGGCCTTAGGTAAGAATGACGTACTTGGACCTTATGCACGCAGGGCCGGTGCTACCACAAGGCAAACTAGGCAGCCTCCTAGGGCACACTGCTGCCTAGGGTGCTCAGCCACTAGTATTCCTACTCTCTTCTCTCAGCAGCAAGCAAGTCTTAGCATCAGCAGGCAGCCGCCGGCTGCTCCATTCACACATAGTGTCAGAAAGGCAGCAGTGGCGGATGACTCCCAAATGAATGAAAGGAAGAAAACATTCAATGATGGACACTGGTAGGCTGCATTGATAGGCACTGGTGATGCTGCATAGATGGGCACTGGTGAGGCTGCATTTGATGGGTGCTGGTGAGGCTGCATTGATGGGCGTCGGTAAAGCTGCATTTGATGGGTGCTGGTGAGGCTGCATTTGATGGGTGCTGGTAAGGCTGCATTTGATGGGAGCTGGTGAGGCTGCATTGATGGCCGATGATGAGGCTGCATTTGATTAGGGCTCATGGGCCTGCATTTGATGGGCGCTGGTGAGGCTGCATTTGATGGGCGCTGGTGAGGCTGCATTTGATGGGCGCTGGTGAGGCTGCATTTGATGGGTGCTGGTGAGGCTGCATTGATGGGCTCTAATGAGGCTGCATTGATGGTCGGTGGTAAGGCTGCATTTGATTAGGGCTCGTGGGCCTGCATTGATGGGCTCTGGTGAGGCTGCATTGATGGCCGGTGGTAAGGCTGCATTTGATTAGGGCTCATGGGCCTGCATTTGATGGGCGCTGGTGAGGCTGCATTTGATGGGCGCTGGTGAGGCTGCATTGATGGGCGCTGGTGAGGCTGCATTTGATGGGCACTGGTGAGGTTGCATTGATGCACAGGAATGTTGCGGATCACTCTGGGATCCGTTGAGGCGTTTCTGCGCATGCGCGCGTTCCTGCGAACTGCCTCTTGGGATTTCCACGTCACTCATCTCAATTTATTTTTGATAGTAAGGGTGGAGTTTCTCCAATGACATATGGCTGATTTATCAGGCTCCTGTCTCGCTATATTCGGTATGGCCTGTATCACGGTTGCACAGCTCCTCTGCGCACAGCCGGCATGCAATGTGGTTCTCATTACTGTACAGTCTTCCTGGAATGCTCCCTCCCGGCGCGCTCATGACCAGTAGCCGTTTGATGTGCAGGATTTCAGGAATGTCATAGGCGTGTATTGGAGCGCCCAGCCTGGTACAGCTGACTGCAAGGGAGGAATCCATAGCCTGGGGGGCACTTGTCAGACTCATACCTGGTGGGTGCACCTTCTATTACAGTCCTCCTGGTATATATATATGTATACATCTAGTCTGTGTTAGGAATGCCATTGTGACCTGTAATCCACAGATTTGTATACAATTAAAGGATCAGTCCACCTATAAGGGATGTTTTCATTCTAGGCGGAGTCTGGGGGGGGGGGGGGGGCGGAGTCCACCCCTTGCTTCTTGGGTGTCCTGGATACCTTGAGTTTGGCACATTCCTGTTCTCACTTCTTGAGTGTATTGCTGTTCTCCAGCCCTATATACATTGGCCCGGATTCAGCTAGAATTGCGCTATTTTTACGGAGGCGCAGGGCAACGTTTTTGCCCTGCGCCCCCGCAATTTTTTTGCGCTGCCCTCGAATCACGGAGCAAAAGCTCCGGAAATTGCGTGGGCGCGCCGGCAAAATGCCCGGCGCAAGCGTGCGCAATTTAAATGATCCCGTAGGGGGCGTGAATCATTTAAATTAAGCGCGTTCCCGCGCCGAGCGTAGAGCGCATGCTCCATCGGGAAACTTTCCCGACGTGCATTGCGGCAAATGACGTCGCAAGGACGTCATTTGCTTCAAAGTGAACGGCGTCCAGCGCCATTCACGAATCACTTACGCAAACGACGTACATTTCAAATTTCGCGACGCGGGAACGACGGGTATACGTAACATTGGCTGCCCCTGCTAATAGCAGGGGCAGCCTTACGCAAAAACCGCCGTACGGAAACAACGTAAATTGCGTACGCAGGGCTCGCGCAACGTTGTAAATCGGTGTTAGTATGCAATTTGCATACTATACGCTGAGCACAACGGGCACGCCACCTAGCGGCCACCGCAAGAATGCAGCCTAAGATATGTGGGCATAAGAGCCTTATGCCGCGCAGATCTTAGGCTGCAGTCGGTGTAACGAGGTTCCTGAATCAGGAGCACTCGTTACGCCGGGGCAAGTAAGCAATTGCGCTGTGTAACCTATGGTTACACAGGGGCAATTGCTTCTTGAATCCACCCCATTTATTTTAGAGACACTGCTGAGAAAAGCACACAGCTCTGGCATTCGTTTTTTAGAGGGTTAGTCTGCTCAAAAGTGATCATTTTCGAATTTGGTAGAGGGCGGCTGATGGGCGGAGTCAATTCCCTGGTCCGTGTCTTGGATTCGCCAATAGTGTCATTGCCGGTGTTCTGTCGAGTAGTGCCCCCCTCATCGAATAGTGCCTGCGCATGCGCAGGACTGAGCCGCACTCCAGCTGGAGTGATATGACCAGGGCGCAAGCGCACATCTTAGGAGGTATCTCTCGATGGGAGATACCATTTCACGGGAACAATTGAAACCTTTACAAACAGCGGGGGGAGATGTGCACATGTGCCAAGGTTACGTCAGCCCAGCTGATCGGCAAACCAGATGTTGTGCAAAAACATACGGCGCATGTGCTGTTCGTCCCGGGCACTACTCTATGGGGGGGGGGGGGGCACTTCTCGACAGAACACCGGCTCTGCTCATGTCCATCTGAGAGTTTTGGGTGTTCCTGAGCACCTTTTTGTGTTCCTAGCTCCTCATTCTGAATCTAGGAATGCAGGAGGGATGGTGGGAACCTCTTATAATGGGCACAGCGGGTGAACAAACCCAGGAACTCAGCCCAGGGATGGTGGGAACCCCTCATAATGGGCACAGCAGGTGTGCAGACCTAGGAACTCAGCACAGAGATGGTGGGAACCCCTCATAATGGGCACAGCGGGTATGTAGACCCAGGAACTCAGCAAAGGGATGGTGGGAACCCCTCATAATGGGCACAGCAGGTGCACAGGCCTAAGAACTCAGCACAGGGATGGTGGGAACCCCTCATAATGGGCACAGCAGGTGTGTAGACCTAGGAACTCAGTACAGGGATGGTGGGAATCCCTC
Source organism: Rana temporaria (assembly GCF_905171775.1). Lineage (NCBI taxonomy): Eukaryota > Metazoa > Chordata > Amphibia > Anura > Ranidae > Rana > Rana temporaria. The sequence continues at coordinate 25,596,947 of NC_053492.1, forward strand.
ATAATGGGCACAGCAGGTGTGTAGACCTAGGAACTCAGTACAGGGATGGTGGGAACCTCTCATAATGGGCACAGTAGGTGCACAGGCCTAAGAACTCAGCACAGGGATGGTGGGAACCCCTCATAATGGGCACAGACCTGGGAACTCAGCACAGGGATGGTGGGAACCCCTCATAGTGGGCACATCAGGTGTACAGAACCATGAACTCAGCACAGGGATGATGGGAACTCCTCATAATGGGCACAGCAGGTGTACAGACCTGGGAACTCAGCACAGGGATGATGGGAACTCCTCATAATGGGCACAGCAGGTGTACAGACCCGGGAACTCAGCACAGGGATGGTTGAAACCCCTCATATGGGCACATCAGGGGTACAGACCCAGGAACTCAGCACAGGGATGGTGGGAACCCCTCTTAATGGGCACAGCAGGTGTGTAGACCCGGGAACTCAGCACAGGGATGGTGGGAATCACTCATAATGGGCACATCAGGTGTACAGACCCGGGAACTCAGCACAGGGATGGTGGAAACCCCTCCTTATGGGCACAGTAGGTGCACAGACCCAGGAACTCAGCACAGGGATGGTGGAAACCCCTCATAATGGGCACAGACCTGGGAACTCAGCACAGGGATGGTGGAAACCCCTCATAATGGACACAGACCTGGGAACTCAGCACAGGGATGGTGGGAACCCCTCATAATGGGCACAGCGGGTATGTAGACCCAGGGACTCAGCACAGGGATGGTGGAAACCCCTCATAATGGGCACATCAAGGGTACAGACCTGGGAACTCAGCACAGGGATGGTGGGAACTCCTCATAATGGGCACAGCAGGTGTACAGACCCGGGAACTCAGCACAGGGATGGTGGAAACCCCTCATAATGGGCACAGACCAGGGAACTCAGCACAGGGATGGTGGAAACCCCTCATAATGGGCACAGCAGGTGTACAGACCCGTAGAAGACAGAAGAGACTCCCGGGTGGGTTTATCACTCACAAACAATCTTTTAAGAATATCTACGCCCTTTGATGTGTATTTCAGTTTCTTAGGGATGATAATTTCTCAAGTCATTATTAGTGTATGTGAACCCCGAGAACGATCTTCTCCTATTGGCTCCCTTGTGGTCCGCTAAATATTCCAGTGGAAGTCTTTTTGTGTTTCTATCTCTTCGATAAGTGCAAAAAAAATACCTGTTGATCCTGCCATGAATCCAGTGAGCTGATAGGTTCCTTATCAGTCACATTGCTCCCAGATATCTCTGTAAGCAACAGAACACTTCCCCACTGAAATACAGAAGACAGTAGGAGGTGGGGGGTGTTCTGTAGTCCTAACACACCTCTCTGTCCTAGGGTGACAACACTGTTTTTTTTCTATAGATAAGCACGAGTAAGCGTTGTCACCTTGGGACAGGAAGTGTGTTGTTGGCAGGATCAACAGATGATTATAAAGGGGGGGGGGGGCCTAAATGCAGCCAACAATTCTAAGGACTGGTAATCTGCAATATACAGTATTATATTTTTGTTCTTGGGTTGGGATACACTTTAATGCTACGGTGTTCGAAAACAGTGTCCAGGGCCAAAATAGAATCTTTTTTTTTCAGCTCCACGATACTTTCCAGTACAGAGACACCTACTGTTTGTACATAGCAGGCACCCAGCCAACGTATTTTCCACTGCCGATTACTCAGCAGTGGAAGAAATGACATCTGCATTGTTTCTGTTTTCAGAACTGCCTTTTTTTTTTTACACATGTGACAGATTTCCCTTTAAGGAGGAATTCCAGATCATACAATGATATTAAAATGATATTACAATGATACAAAACTGCCAGAACTGTTACTTTGCAGTTTAATCGTTAAAGAGAACCTGTCACTTTCAAAGAGGTTATTTCATAGGTGCATCCCCCATCCACCCAATGACCCCTTAAAGCAGACCTTCCTTCCCTGGATGCACTAGGGCAGGGATCTTCAAACTACGGTCCTTCAGCTGTTGCGGAACTACACATCCCATGAGGCATTGCAAGACTCTGACATTCACTGACATGGCTAGGCATGATGGGAATTGTAGTTCCTGAACAACTGGAGGGCCGTAGTTTGAGGACCCATGCACTAGGGCATCATTGCTCTCAGGTGTCCCCATCAAGTGTGCCCCTTTACATCAGGTGTCCCCATCAAGATTGCCCCCTTACATCAGGTGTCCCCATCAGAGTCCCCTCTTACATCAGGTGTCCCCATCAAGAGTGCCCCCTTACATCAGGTGTCCCCATCAAGAGTGCTCCCTTACATCAGGTGTCCCCATCAGAGTCCCCTCTTACATCAGGTGTCCCCATCAAGAGTGCCCCTTTTCATCAGGTGTCCCCATCAAGCGTGCCTCCTTACATCAGATGTCCCCATCAAGAGTGCCTCCTTACATCAGGTGTCCCCATCAAGAGTGCCCCCTTACGTCAGGTGTCCCCATCAAGAGTGCCCCCTTACATCAGGTGTCCTTTTACATCAGGTGTCCCCATCAAGAGTGCCCCCTTACATCAGGTGTCCCCATCAAGAGTGCCCCCTTTACATCAGGTGTCCCCATCAAGAGTGTCCCTTTACACCAGGTGTCCCCATCAAGAGTGTCCCTTTACATCAGGTGTCCCCATCAAGAGTTCCCCCTTACATCAGGTTTCCCCATCAAGAGTGCCCCCCTTACATCAGGTGTCCCCATCAAGAGTGCCCCCTTAAATCAGGTGTCCCCCATCAATCAAGAGTGTCCCTTTACATCAGGTGTCCCCATCAAGAGTATCCCAAAAAAAAAACAGTTCTTTGGCCCTGCCTGCTGTGTGACAGAGGTGTGTAAATCTCGGCGCTGGATGGATGTTTATACTGTAGAAATGCTTGAAGTTCATTGAAAGGTTCAAGGGGAGATAACGTTTGCAATTGCTCAAAAGATAACTTAAACATACACAGGAAGACGACAAGTGGAGGTCAGCAATAACCCGTCCGCCTTAAACGGTTGAGGTTTCCTGGGGACATGCAAACTTGTTTTACTAGAAAAAAATTTTTTTAGGTCCTCTGCACATGACTATGCTGGTGGAAAAAGTGACAGCGTGGTCCGGTCAGACAAAGGCAGAGAACACACACCTGTATTATAGAAGGCAGAGAACATACAACATACACCTGTATTATAGAAGGAAGAGAACATACACCTGTATTATAGAAGGCAGAGAACATACACCTGTATTATAGAAGGAAGAGAACACACACCTGTATTATAGAAGGTAGAGAACACACACCTGTATTATAGAAGGCAGAGAACATACACCTGTATTATAGAAGGAAGAGAACATACAACATACACCTGTAGTATAGAAGGCAGAGAACATACACCTGTATTATAGAAGGCAGAGAACATACACCTGTATTATAGAAGGAAGAGAACATACACCTGTATTATAGAAGGCAGAGAACATACACCTGTATTATAGAAGGAAGAGAACATACACCTGTATTATAGAAGGCAGAGAACATACACCTGTATTATAGAAGGTAGAGAACACACACCTGTATTATAGAAGGCAGAGAACATACACCTGTATTATAGAAGGCAGAGAACATACACCTGTATTATAGAAGGAAGAGAACATACACCTGTATTATAGAAGGAAGAGAACACACACCTGTATTATAGAAGGCAGAGAACATACACCTGTATTATAGAAGGTAGAGAACATACACCTGTATTATATAAGGCAGAGAACATACACCTGTATTATAGAAGGCAGAGAACATACACCTGTATTATAGAAGGAAGAGAACATACACCTGTATTATAGAAGGAAGAGAACATACACCTGTATTATAGAAGGCAGAGAACATACACCTGTATTATAGAAGGAAGAGAACATACACCTGTATTATAGAAGGAAGAGAACATACACCTGTATTATAGAAGGAAGAGAACACACACCTGTATTATAGAAGATAGAGAACATACACCTGTATTATAGAAGGCAGAGAACATACACCTGTATTATAGAAGGAAGAGAACACACACCTGTATTATAGAAGGATGAGAACATACACCTGTATTATAGAAGGTAGAGAACATACACCTGTATTATAGAAGGATGAGAACATACACCTGTATTATAGAAGGAAGAGAACATACACCTGTATTATAGAAGGAAGAGAACATACACCTGTATTATAGAAGGAAGAGAACACACACCTGTATTATAGAAGACAGAGAACACACACCTGTATTATAGAAGGTAGAGAACATACACCTGTATTATAGAAGGTAGAGAACATACACCTGTATTATAGAAGGTAGAGAACATACACCTGTATTATAGAAGGTAGAGAACCTATACCTGTAATATAGAAGGAAGAGAACATACACCTGTATTATAGAAGGTAGAGAACATACACCTGTATTATAGAAGGTAGAGAACCTATACCTGTAATATAGAAGGAAGAGAACATACACCTGTATTATAGAAGGTAGAGAACATACACCTGTATTATAGAAGGAAGAGAACATACACCTGTATTATATAAGGCAGAGAACATACACCTGTATTATAGAAGGAAGAGAACATACACCTGTATTATAGAAGGAAGAGAACACACACCTGTATTATAGAAGGCAGAGAACATAGAACATACACCTGTATTATAGAAGGAAGAGAACATACACCTGTATTATAGAAGGCAGAGAACATACACCTGTATTATAGAAGGACGAGAACATACACCTGTATTATAGAAGGAAGAGAACATACACATGTATTATAGAAGGTAGAGAACATACACCTGTATTATAGAAGGAAGAGAACATACAACTGTATTATAGAAGGCAGAGAACATACACCTGTATTATAGAAGGTAGAGAACATACACCTGTATTATAGAAGGTAGAGAACACACACCTGTATTATAGAAGGCAGAGAACACACACCTGTATTATAGAAGACAGAGAACATACACCTGTATTATAGAAGGCAGAGAACATACACCTGTATTATATAAGGAAGAGAACATACACCTGTATTATAGAAGGAAGAGAACATACACCTGTATTATAGAAGGTAGAGAACATACACCTGTATTATAGAAGGTAGAGAACACACACCTGTATTATAGAAGGTAGAGAACATACACCTGTATTATAGAAGACAGAGAACATACACCTGTATTATAGAAGGCAGAGAACATACACCTGTATTATAGAAGGAAGAGAACATACACCTGTATTATAGAAGGAAGAGAACACACACCTGTATTATAGAAGGTAGAGAACACACACCTGTATTATAGAAGATAGAGAACATACACCTGTATTATAGAAGACAGAGAACATACACCTGTATTATAGAAGGCAGAGAACATACACCTGTATTATAGAAGGATGAGAACATACACCTGTATTATAGAAGGAAGAGAACACACACCTGTATTATAGAAGGATGAGAACATACACCTGTATTATAGAAGGTAGAGAACATACACCTGTATTATAGAAGGAAGAGAACACACACCTGTATTATAGAAGGATGAGAACATACACCTGTATTATAGAAGGTAGAGAACATACACCGCCACCTCTGCGACGCCTGGGTGCGGAGCACCCCATGCACCCTGCCTAGGATCGGTCCTGGCTGTAACTTACTGCTTTTTGGTCCTTCCACCTCTATCCAGGAAAACTTGGTTCTCCCTTCAGTTGGACTAGTTCTATAATCCTGAAGACGTTTCGTAGTGAAGTTCCATAATGTCTTCAAACCGCTTAATTAGAATTGAAGAAGTGGCTTGGACAAGCCGCAAAACATCTTCAACATTACAGAACAAGTCCAGTTGAAAGGGACTAATAACTACTAGCCTACGGATAACTGTTTATGGATAAATTCCAGCAGTTTAATGACCTCCTTGACTGGTTGGGGTTTCCTAGGGACATAAAAACTTGTTTTGGTCATTAATCTAAGACCCAAGGTCAGGAAATACTAATTTCTTCTGCTCAGAACTATGCTGGTGGAAAAAGTGACAGCATGTTCCAGTCAGACAAAATGCTGAATAAATATTCACCCGTATTATAGAAGGCAGAGAATATGTGGGTTGGTGATGAGATTGTTCTGATAGCACATTGTGTGCACGTTATTCAGCGTTCATTGCCATTGACAAATCAACATGTAGGACTACAGGATGACTCTAGCTGCAAAACATAACCCTCACCTCCCAGTGACCAGGGTTTTTTGTTTCAAAGGGAACACAGTGCTGGGATGTGATGGAGGCTCTATTGATGTTAGGGATCTCTATTGCTGCTGGGGGATCTATTGTTTCTGGGGGAGTCAATTATTGATGATAGAGATTTACTGTTCAGGGAGGGGTCTATTGTTACTGGCTGCTGGAACAGTGGCGGCTGGTGCTACATTTTTTTTGGGGGGGGACAAACAAACCCACTCCCCGCCAGCCTCGCTTGCCAACCCTGCTCGCCGGCCCCTCTCACAAGCCCCTGCACCTACCCCATCCAGGTCCCAGGCGACCGTTTCTTCTCCTGCCGGCCAATCTGGTCTCAGGACCCGCTTCCTGTCCTAATTGGCTGGGCGGAGAAGCAGGAAGATCATAGCGAATGTTGATTCGCTATTGTCACAAGTGGGTGGGCTCAGGGCACAATGTTTTTTTGCAGGGATAGGGGAACCTTGTGTAGGGTGACCACGAGTCCCGCATTGCCCGGGACAGTCCCGCATTTTGCCGGTCTGTCCCGGGCACATTCATTCCAGGACAATACAGTGTCCCAGAATGAAACTGACATAGCCACCGCCCCCAAGCCAAACTAATGCACCCAAAAAAAGGCCTCCACATCACTGCTTTACTCACTGACAGTACTCGTCCTGGCTGGGAATGCCTGGAGGAGCACAGTCCCCGCCCCTGCTTGTGATTGGAGAAATCATAAATCCCGCCTCATGTGTCCAATCACTGTGCTAGTCCATTCGTTACAGCTCAAGCTGATTTTTGGGAAGGGGGTGTCCCTGAATGGTAGTTTGGAAATGTGGCCACCTCACTTGTGCCAGTTGCTTCTGTTTCAAGGCTAACAGGAGTAGTGACACTGACATCACTGCTAACCCTAACCATCCATCACTGCTAACCTTAACTATCCATCCTCTCCTGCCCCATACCTTTGGCCACCTTGGTTGGCTGGGCCGAGGCAGGGCCAGGACAAGGGGTGGGCAGGAGGGTCAGCTGCCCTGGGTGCAATGGTTTATTGCAGGAATGGCTGAGCCCTCGGCCAGTTGCTTTTGTTACACTGCTAACCCTAAGGGAAGGTAGGTGCAGTTTGGCATCTTGACCCTGGGCGCTGGATGACCTTGTCCCGGGATTGCTCCCTATGATTTATCACTTGCAGTTTCTTGATTTTAAATTAAACACCCGCTGATGACCTGTGTCTCTTGTATATTTTGGCCTAGTCTTGCTCAATAAAATGATCACACCGCTGGCAAATTTTACACTGCTTTTTTATCTGGTAGTCTTCTAATTCTGTGTTGGAAAACATCTACCTGTACCCTTTTTTTGTTAGTACATTGTTGCCTAATGTTGTGCAGTAAAACTGTCCTGCCACTGCTTTATCATCTGTGGTCTCATAATTCTTGAATGCTAAACATCTGCCTGTGTTCTGTGTCTCTCGTACATTTTGGTCTAGCCTTGCTCATTGAAAAAGTCTTGATAATTGCCAATTTTGGTCCACTGCTGTATCTCCTGTTGGAAAATGCTTGTGATCTGTTTCTCTAGTACATTAAAGGGGTTGTAAAGGTAAAAAAATAAAAATCCTAAATAGCTTCCTTTACCTTAGTGCAGTCCTCCTTCACTTACCTCATCCTTCGATTTTGCTTTTAAATGTCCTTATTTCTTCTGAGAACTCCTCACTTCCTGTTCTTCTGTCTGTAACTCCACACAGTAATGCAAGGCATTCTCCCTGGTGTGGAGTGTCATGCTCGCCCCCCTCCCTTGGACTACAGGGGAGTCAGGACGCCCACTAACAGCTCTTTTCTCTATCTGCAACGTAGAGAGCGTCCTTACTCTCCTGTATTCCAGGGGAGGGGTCGAGCACAACACTCCACACCAGGGAGAAAGCCTTGCATTACTGTGTGGAGTTACAGACAGAAGAACAGGAAGTGAGGATTTCTCAGATGAAATAAGGACATTTAACAGCAAAATGGAAGGATGAAGGATGAAGGAGGACTGCACTAAGGTAAAGGAAGCTATTTAGGAAAAAATATGTTTACCTTTACAACCCCTTTAAGGCCTAGTCTTACTCATTAGAACAGTCCCACTACTGGCAATGGGGTAGATTCAGGTAGCAATTACGCCTGCGTATCCATAGATACGCAGCGTAATTGCTAAGTAGCGCTGGCGTATCGACTTTCTGTATTCAGAAAGCTCGATACGCCGACTGTAGCCTAAGATATGACTGGCATAAGGCTCTTATGCCGTCGTATCTTAGGCTGCATTCTGACGCTGGCCGCTAGGTGGCGCTCCCGTAGTGGTCAGCGTAGAGTATGCAAATTGCATACTCACGCCGATTCACAAACATACGCGCGCCCGGCGTTCGAGTTTTACGTCGTTTGCGTACGGCGCTTCCGTCGTAAGGCTGCTCCTGCTCCTATGAAATTTGCGTCGTTTGCGTAAGTGGATCGTGAATGGCGCTGGACGCCATTTACATTCCCGTCGAAGCAAATGACGTCCTTGCGACGTCATTTACCGCAATGCACGTCGGGAAAGTTTCCCGACGGAGCATGCGCACTACGTTCGGCGCGGGAACGCGCCTAATTTAAATGATCCACGCCCCCTATGGGATCATTTAAATTACACGCGCTTACGCCGGCCACTTTTACGCAACGCCCCCGCAAATTACGGAGCAATTGCTTCGTGAATGAAGCGTAGCTCAAGTAATTTACGGAGGCGTATCGTAAAAACGGTATGCTGCGCCTCTGTAGTAGTGCGCGCCCCTACCTGAATCCACCCCAATGTTTTTTTTTTATCAACTGTGCTGGTCTTCTAATTCATGTAGGAAAACACCTGCCTGTTTCTTCATTGCTACCTAATGTTGCTCAATAAACCTTCCCTGCCACTGGTCAATTTTTCAAACTGCGTTATCTGTGTTCTCTTAATTCTTGAATAAAATCACCTGCCTGTATCCTTTCCTTTCTTGTACATTTTGGCCAAGCCTTGCTCATTAAAACTGTCTTGATAATAGCCAATTTGGAGTACTGCTGTATCTTATTTTCTGTTGGATAACACCTACCAATGATGTTCCTCTGGGCCTAGTCTTGCTCATTAAAAGTGTCCCGCTACTGGCTAATTTTTACACTGCTTTATCTGTGGTCTCTCTGGGGCTGCTGTAAGCCAAGATAATTGTAAAAGAAGAAAAAATTCACAGCCAAATACACTATATTACCAAAAGTATTGGGACGCATGCCTTTACGGCCCCGTACAGACGACCAAACATGTCTGCTGAAACTGGTCTGCGGGCCAGTTTCAGCAGACATGTTCGGTCGTGTGTAGGTCCGAGCGTGCAGGATTCCAGCAAACATTTGCCCGCCGGGCCTTTTCCCAGCGGACAAATATTCCTGGACTTGTTTTAAAACAGTCCGCTGGAATCCTGCCCGCTCGGACATGTTCGGTCGTCTGTACATGTCCGAGCGCCCGCCATCCCTCGCATGCGTCGAATGACTTTGACGCATGCGTGGAAGCATTTAACTGGCAGGCCCGCCCACGTCGCCGCGTCATTGTTGCGGCGACACCGCGTCATCTTCACGGCGACACCGCGGACACGCCCCGCGTATTGTTTACGCGCGGATTTCTGTACGATGGTTAGTACAGCCATCGTACAGAAATCCCCGGGCAGACATGTACGGTGAAAACGGTCCGGCGGACCGGTTTCATCGTACATGTTTGCCCGTGTGTACACGGCCTACCAGACACATTACATGGCATCCAAGTCTTTTAGCTAGATTCAAGTAGAGCTCCTTAACCTTGCGGCGACGTAGTGTATCGTGTTTACACTACGCCGCCGTAAGTTGGCGAGGCAAGTACATGATTCACAAAGTACTTGCCTGCTAAGTTGCGGCGGCGTAGCGTAAATCGGGCGGACGTAAGGGCGCCTAATTCAAATTCGGCTGAGGGAGCGTGTTTTATGTTAATGGAGGGTGACCTGACGTGATTGACGTATTTTCCGAACGGCTCATTCACCGTCCGTGTACATATCCCAGTGTGCATTGCGGCAAAGTACGCCGCACGGTCCTATTGGTTTCGACGTGGACGTAATTTAACTTAACATTACTATTCCAGCTATTTGATGGAATAACTTTAGGCCTGAAAGTGCGTTACGTAAATTGCGTATCTTTACTGCAATTGTCGGGCAAGCATACGTTCGTGAATCTTTTTTTAACACCCAGGCAGCGCCTGAGTGCTTTCACACTGGGACTGCAGTGGAGGCATTTTTCAGTCGCTTTACAGGCGCTATTTTTAGCCCAAAAGCGCCTAAGGAACGCTTCAGTGTGAAAGGGGTCCTACACTCACCCCTCTCTTTTACATTCACTCTCTTTTTCTTACACTCACTTCCCTCAACCCTCCCTCTCTCTCATCCTCTCATGATATACAAAAATGGATGTAGGGGCCTTTTGGTGGGCGTGATTTTTCAGGGGGGGGGGTGGGGGGGCAGCATTTTATTGAATTAAAGTGGGCCGGTCTGGATGAAGTCCAGGGCCAAATTGTTGACCCAGTGCAGCCCTGCCCTCACCCCAAACTTGCTCATCCATGTCTTTGTGGACCTTGTTTGTGCACTGGTGCGCAGTCATGTTGGAACAGGAAGGGGCCGTCCCCAAACTGTTCCCACAAATATGGGAGCATGAAATTGCTCAAAATGTCTTGGTATGCTGAAGTCTTAAGAGTTCCCTTCACTGGAACTAAGGGGCCAAGCCCAACCCCAAAAACAAAAAAAACCCACACCATAATCCCTACTCAACCTAATGATTTGAACAATTGCATAAGGCAAGGTCCATAAAGACATAGATGAGCGAGTTTGGGGTGGAGGAACTTGGGGTTGTTCTTCAGAGGTTGGGCTTGGCCCCTTATGCCACCCTCAAAGCTGCATGAAAAGGACCCTCTTCACATTGTATGTTGTTTTTTGATAATTGACAATTTTGGTGCACTGTTGTATCTCCTGTAGGAAAAGCTTTTGATCTGTCTCTCTAGTACATTAGGGCCTAGTCTTGCTCATTAAAACAGTCCCATTACTGGCCAATTTAAAAAAGAGCTTGAAAAAGGAGTGCGGCAGCCGTGTCATTCGCTGCCTGACCACTCAGAAACGCGTCGCTTGCCCGGTGACGTCATCACCCATCGCCCGCCGGTCCATCCGCGCCTCGAGTGCTTCGTCGAGATCCATCCACCGCAGCCACCTCTCACCATCAGCAGTAGGAAGACCCTGGTCTCCTCTCACTCTTCAGTGCCACAGCAGGGACCAGATGAGACACGAAGAACCGGATGACATCCACCTCTCCCCATGTTGGGAAACCTTGTTTACATGCCTGCTTTTCACCACCAAAATGTGAGTGGTTTTTAATCTATGCGTTTTAAAAATTTAATTGTGTTAAAGTATTGCACCCAGAGGCACCTCTTCCCTTGCTTGTCCTTCCAGATTTGGAACATGGTTTCTGTTCCCCACTGAAGGCAGCCCTGAGAGCATACTCCCATCAATACTTACCACATCTCAGACCTCCACAACCGATATCACTATATTAACAGCTTGAACTGACATTTGCTTCATGCACTATATGCTGCTTATGCTGCTCCGATATACACTATACTGGCCTTTTGTGCAAAATGTACTTGTTGTAGTGCCAATTTAGTGGCACCCAGCTTTGCAAAACCATTTTTCACAAAAGTTTGCTTATTGGTACAGAAAATTACCTTCACTGACTAACGCGATTGACTCTCTAAGGCCTCGTACACACGATAGGTTAACCAGAGGACAACGGTCTGAAGGACCATTGTCCTAGGTTAACCTATGAAGCTGACTGATGGTCCGTCGTGCGTACACATCATCAGTTAAAAAAACGATCGTGTCAGAACGCGGTGACGTAAAACACGACGTGCTGAAAAAAACGGAGTTCAATGCTTCCAAGCATGCGTCGACTTGATTCTGAGCATGCGTGGATTTTTAACCGATAGACGTGCCTACTAACGATCGTTTTTTTCCCATTGGTTAGGAAGCCATTGGTTAATTTTAAAGCAAGTTGGCTTTTTTTTAACCTAAGGTTAAATAACCTATGGGGCCTACACACGATCGGTTTGGACCGATGAAAACGGTCCATCAGACCGTTGTCCTCTGGTTAACCTATCGTGTGTATGAGGCCTAATGCCGCGTACACACGATCATTTTTTGGCATGAAAAAAAAAGATGTTTTTAAAAACGTCATTTAAAATGATCGTGTGTGGGCTTCACATTGTTTTTCGGCTTCTGAAAAACGACAAAAAAAAAAATCGAACATGTTGCATTTTTTAACGTAATTTTAAAACATTTTGTTTTTCGGGTTGTAAAAAATGATCGTGTGTGGGCTAAAACGACGTTAACAACCCGCGCATGCTCAGAAGAAAGTTATGAGACGGGAGCGCTCGTTCAGATACAACTACCGTTCATAATGGAGTAAGCACATTCATCACGCTGTAACAGACAGAAAAGCGCAAATCGTCTTTTACTAACAAGTAACCAGCTAAAAGCAGCCCAAAGGCGAATAAAACTTCCTCTTTGTGCCGTCGTACGTGTTGTACGTAGGCATGTGCAAGAGGGAAAATTTTGTTTAGTTTCGTTTCGTTTTAATTAGTTATTTAATTAATTTCGTTAAGTTAGATTCGTTACATGTGTTAAATTCGTTTTCGGAATTCGTTCGTTTTTGACCGAATTTAGAAAAATCCGTCCGAATTTGAAAATATTTAGACCGGATTCAATAATATTTCAATCGGATTCGAAAACAAATTCTATTCGAATCGAATTAGAAAACAATTAGATTCGAAAACAAATTCGAATGAAAATTGAAAGCAAATTTGAATCAAAATCTAAAAAATATAAATCGATTTCTAAAAAAGAATACAATAAAATAGAATATAAAATATTCGTTCGTTCGTTCGTTCGTTCGTTCGTTCGTTCGGATTCGTTAATATTACAATTCGGGAATTCGTATGCATCCGAATGTCCGAATAATGAAAAATTTGTCCGAATTTCAATTCGGAACGAAACTAAATGCACATGCCTAGTTGTACGTCACCACGCTTTTTTCATCATTTTTAAAAAACGATGGTGTGTGGGCAACGTCGTTTTTAATGATGAAGTTGGAAAAACATGGTTTTTTTGAACATGCGGAAAAACAGTTTTTTTTCATGCCGAAAAATGATCGTGTGTACGCAGCATTAGACTTCGATGAAGTTTGTCATTAAGTTTGGGTAAACCGAATTTCAAACTGGATTCTCTGACCCTCTCAGCAAATCGAATACCCGGCAGGTTCGCTCATCCATGCCGACGGTGCTCCTGATTTCAAGCATGGCTTGCCAATATCAGTCTGCCTTCTGTGTGCTAGAGGGTGACAACAGCCTTTATAAATAGTCTTTGTTGATAAATGGGGCCCATTTCCATTTGTGCTATTCTTCATCTAAACACCATGAGAAATGCGGTTGGTGGGATCTGGCGTTAGATAACGGTGTACAGAATAGATATATTCTAACATTTCCATCAGCTTGACCTTGTTCAGTCAGGAGTCGGCGCGACCTTGTTCGGTCATGACTAATTCCTTATAGCGTGTAGGTGATATATTATGGAAGATTAGTCACAGAGCAATAATATTAGGATGCTGCTTGTTTGGATCTTAGGATTCTGTAAAATCCTCCTCCAATCTAACATAACCACAGCATTGAAACTCACAAATGGGGCCCAGCCATCCGGATGTACTTTCTGTTCTGCCATTTAGTGTGACTATCATGAGAGAGAAGATCACCGCTCAAGGTAGGTCTATTGTAGGGTCGTTTCACAAATATAGGACTCCAAGGGTGCAGGCAATGCACTAAGGCAAATATTGGTATAAAGATGAGGGATGGACAGCCGCACTCCAAACCAAACGGGTTGTCTTTATTCAAATCAACAGCAAGAACACAGCAGATCACAGCAATAGGAACAGGAGAATACCGACGTTTCGCACTGGCTTCAGTGCTTATTCATGGCTAGTGTGACTATCATCTCTGAGGATGGCCCTGGGAAAGCATAGGCTGGGTGTTCCCTGGTTACAACCACTTCCTTCTGTGGCTTGAAAATTGAATAGGACGTGGCAGCCCCTCATAACGTGCACAGCAGGTGGACAGACCCAGGAACCCAGTGCAGGGATGGTGGGAACCCCTCAGAATAGGCACAGCCAGTGTGAAGACCTGGAAACTCAGCATTAAGATGGTGAGAACCTCTCATAATGGGCACAGCAGATGTACAAATCTGGGAACTCAGCACAGGAATGGTGAGAACCCCTCACAATGGGCCCAGTTGGTGTGAAGACCCAGGAACTCAGCACAGAGGTAGTGGGAACCCCTCATAATGGGCACAGCTGTGAAGACCCAGGTACTTGGCACAGGGGAGGTGGGGGCTCCTCATAATTGGCAAAGCAGGTTAACAGACCAGGGTACTCAGTGCAGGGATAGTGGGAACCCCTCATAATGGACACAGAGGTGTACAGACCCAGGAACTCAGCACAGGGATGATGGGAACCCCCCATAAAGGGCACAGGGGTGAACAGACCCAGGAACGCAGCACAGGGCCTCATAATGGGCACAGCAGATGTACAGATCTGTAAACTCAGCACAGGGATTGTAGGAAGCCCTCACAATGGCCCAGCAGGTGTACAGAGCCAGGAGCTCAGCCCAGTAATGATGGGAACCCTTCATAATGGCCGCAGTATGTGTACAGACCCAGGAACTCAGCACAGGGATGGTGGGAACCCCTCATAATGGGCACAGCAAGTGTACAGACACAGGAACGCAGCACAGGGATGATGGGAATCACTCATAATGGGCACAACAGGTGTACAGATCTGGGAACTCAGCACAGTGATGTTGGGATGCCCTCATAATTGCCCACCAGGTGTACAGACCCAGGAACTCAGCGAAGGGATGGTGGGAACCCCTCATAATTGGTCTCTGAGGGATAACATAAACTGCCAGAGTGTTTTAACAGTATCCACTAGTATCCACCAAAAGCTAAAATATTGCCTTTGGGTGCTAATCACAGAACCACTATGTGCACTTCAGTTGGATATCTGCTCTTACCAGATGTGCCGACTACATATTAAAGTTACTAGCACCCACAGAGGGCATAATACATTCCAGGTCCAATAATCCAGGCTGGCAATGTATCCTCATCAATAAACACAGGCTATAAAATGACAGAACAGGAAGGAAGATTGCTTGCTAAAGTCATGAAAAACATGAAAACGCTTGCGATCTGTCTCTCTAGTACATTAAGGCCTAGTCTTGCTCATTAAAATGGTCCCATTACTGGCCAATTTAAAAAACAGACCCGCGCTTGGGGTCCCATTAAAAATCAATTGCACTCATTGTGACAGGAAGTCAGGTAAATCTGTGGGTGTTGTCACAGACGGGACATACATTTCTGCCTTGTTTAGACAATACACCAATTGTTATTAGGCGTCGGCTGCAAAAGTAGCCAGAAAAGGTCTAAGGGGTTTGGAAAACGTCAGCTGTTCAGAATGAGGCAATTTAGGCCTCTATAAGTAATCCAGAGGATTACCACTGAATTGCTGCATCCTGAGGCTTTGTGAGTAAGGAGAGCAGGGTACTGAAAGTCTTCTGAGGAGGCGATTGATTTTTCTGTGTGATAAAAATCAAAAGACTATAGTTTTTCTGCTGTATGACCAGCAGTGTCTGCCCAGCACTAGGCTGTGCCAGACTCCCTAGATAGGTTCCTGTGTGGTGAAGGTAGACGCCGCAAGTGGCCAGGGTTTATTTTATGTTTGATTTTGTTTATGCTGTTTGGATGCTTGCACTTGTTTCCAGCAAGATGGGAGAATAAACCAAAATCTTTGTTTTCAACCGTCTTCGACTGCCTGTCTGTATAAATTCAGTGTGTAGTGAACCCATCCAAGGGGTCACACACCCCGCTACCAAGCTAACCCCTTACACATGGAATGAATGTCCACACAAATTAGTAGATTCACTACACTTTACTGATGGAGTTCAGGGAATGGCATAACAGTCACATGACATTGACATACATTCTGGAGTCACTAGTCAATCACACTTGATGGACGGTCTGCAGTAGTCCCATGTGAAAGCATATGCAGTATTTTAAGCAGCCATTTCCCTCTCCTCTTCCTCACCCAGTCTCTCCTTCCACCCAGGGTCCTTGGTACTCACAGGACTGTCTCTCGGTAGCCACCTCCTCTATGGGTACACCTATACTAGGAAATAGCCTTACTCAGGGAACTCTTGACCTGTCCCTTTGCAGTCCACCCTAGCCCCCACCTTCAGACTGCTTTCCTGGGTGCAGGTCTACTCTCCCCCGGCCTCCTGCCCTGTACAGGGCCTCCATATGCTGGTTACATCTGTGCTAGGGTGACCATGTGTCCCAGATTGCCCGGGACAGTCCCGCATTTTGCAGGTCTATCCTGGGCACATTCATTCCGGGACAATACAGTGTCCCGGAATGAAACTGACACTGAGCCACTGCCCAGCCGATCTGATGCCCCCCAAAAAGGCCGCCACATCACCGCTTTACTCACTGACAGTAATTGTCCTGGCCGGGAATGCCTGGAGGAGCACAATCCCGCGCCCCCTGCTTGTGATTGGAGAAATCATAAATCCCGCCTCTTGTGTCCAATCACTGTGCTGTGATTCGTTACAGCACAAGCTGATTTTTGGGAAGGGGGGTGTCCCTGAATGGTAGTTTGGAAATGTGGTCACCCTAATCTGTGCTGGTGTGGGGTGTTTGGCTCCCATGCCCCAAGTGCACTTAGGGTGACCACGTGTCCCGGATTGCTCGGGACAGTCCCGCATTTTGCAGGTCTGTCCCGGGCACCTTCATTCCAGGACAATACAGTGTCCCAGAATGAAACTGACACAGCCAAGCCAAACTAATGCCCCAAAAAAGTTCGCCACATCAACGCTTTACTCACTTACAGTACTTGTCCTGTCCAGAAATGCGTGGAGGAGCACAGTCCCCGCCCCCTGCTTGTGATTGGAGAAATCATAAGTCCAGCCTCTTGTGTCCAATCACTGTGCTGTGATTCGTTACAGCACAAGCTGATTTTTGGGAAGGGAGGGTGTCCCTGAATGGTAGTTTGGAAATGTGCACTAGGGCTCCTCCCATCCTGGGCACTGACTTACCCATGGCATAACTGCAGTAGGGCTCTAACTAAAAGGGGCCTAGCACCTGATGACACTGCTCTAACCAGATACTATTCTGGCTCGGAGCCACCTAGTGGTAGACGAGCTAGCTGCGCCTGCTTACACGTGCATGATCGGAAACAAAGAACGACTGTAGACTAGACATAGACGGTAGCTATGTATGTGGGAAGTTGTCCTCTGTCATTCTAAAAAATGTCCTTACTCCTTTTCAACATTGGATGAGGACACGGAAAAATGCAAACGATCGTTCATACGATTTGTCAATAGTGTATACTAGGCTATATACTGATGTTTGTTTAACCACTTCGGACCGCCGCATGTACATTTACTTTGGTAGAATGGCATGGACAGGCACATCCACGTACCTGTACGTGCCTGCCTAGACGTGGGTCGGGGGTCTGATTGGGACCCCCCCCCGGTACATGTGGCGGTTCCCGTGGCCTCAGGAGCGATCCGGGATGATTGCTCCCCGGAGCTGAAGAACGGGGAGAACCGTATGTAAACACGGCTTCCCCGTGCTTCACTGTGGCGGCGTCATCGATCGTGTGATCCCTTTTATTAGGGAGACTCGATCGATGACGTCAGACCTACAACCACACCCCCCTACAGTTGTAAACACACACTAGGTGAACCCTAACTCCTACAGCGCCCCCTGTGGTTAACTCCCAAACTGCAACTGTCATTTTCACAATAAACAATGCAATTTAAATGCATTTTCCGCTGTGAAAATGACAATGGTCCCAAAAATGTGTCAAAATTGTCCGAAGTGTCCGCCATAATGTCGCAGTCACGAAAAAAATCGCTGATCGCCGCCATTAGTAGTAAAAAAAAAAAATAATAAAACTATCCCCTATTTTGTAAACGCTATAAATTTTGCACAAACCAATCGATAAACGCTTATTGCGATTTTTTTTACCAAAAATAGGTAGAAGAATACGTATCGGCCTAAACTGAGGAAATTTTTTTTTTATATATATGTTTTTGGGGGATATTTATTATAGCAAAAAGTAAAAAATATTGCATTTTTTTCAAAATTGTCGCTCTATTTTTGTTTATAGCGCAAAAAATAAAAACCGCAGAGGTGATCAAATACCACCAAAAGAAAGCTCTATTTGTGGGGAAAAAAGGACGCCAATTTTGTTTGGGAGCCACGTCGCACGACCGCGCAATTGTCTGTTAAAGCGACGCAGTGCCGAATTGTAAAAACCCCTTGGGTCATTTAGCAGCATATTGGTCCGGTCCTTAAGTGGTTAATAGTGCGATCATGCACTTTCACATGCGAGTGGACATGTATTATAGGTTTCCTTTTCTTCTTATTATTATTAATAAGAAACACATGGATTACATTTTAAAGATTGTTCAGTGCTACACTCTCTGGGAATTTTTTTTTTTTTTTTACGTTTTTTTTTTTTTTTTTTAATTTACATTTTATTATTCACTGCATGGTGTGATTGACATTAATGCACAGTTATGGATGTATTGGCTTGTATTCTATTGTTATAGGAAACATTTAAGATGCTTTGCTTTACTGTATGTATCAAATCCTCACCTGAGTTTACATTGTTCCTGTTACAGGAAGAACTCACTGATGTGTTAACCACTTGACCTCCGGAAGATTTACCCCCCCCTCCTTCGTCACCAGCCCATTTTTTAGCGATACGGCACTGAGTTACTTTACCTGACAACTGTGCGATTGTGTGACGCAATACCCAAATAAAATTAGACATTTTTCCCCACAAATTTATTTATTATATCAAAAGTAAGAAAAAAAAATTTGTTTCAAAATTTTCGTTTTTTTGTTTGTTTTTAGCGCAAAAAATAAAACCCGCAGAGGTGATCAAATACCACCAAAAGAAAGCTCTGTTTATGAAAAAAAGGACATTATTCTGTTTGGGTACAGCGTTGCACGACCACGCAATTGTCAGGTAAAGCGAGGCAGTGCCGTATTGCGAAAAATGGCCTGGTCTTTAACCACTTAAGGACCACCTAACGCCGATATACGTTGGCAGAATGGCACGGCTGGGCACAAGCACGTACAGGTACGTTGCCCTTTAAGTGCCAACCCGGTCCGAAGCTCCGTGACCGTGCACGCGGGACCCAATCGCCGCCGGTGTCCCGCGATCGGGTCACAGGAGCTGAGGAACGGGGAGAGGTGAGTGTAAACAAACCTTCCCCGTTCTTCACTGTGGCTTGTCACTGATCGTCTGTTCCCTGTCATAAGGAACGACAATCAGTGACGTCACACGTCCAGCCACGCCCCCCTACAGTAAGAAACACACAATAGGAGACACTTAACCCCTTTAGCGCCCCCTAGTGGTTAACCCATTCACTGCCATTGTCATTTTCACAGTAAACAGTGCATTTTTATAGCACTTTTCGCTGTGAAAATGACAATGGTCCCAAAAATGTGTCAAAAGTGTCTGATGTGTCCGCCATAATGTCGCATTCATGAAAAAAAAATCGCTGATCGCCGCCATTACTAGTAAAAAAAAAAATGATTAATAAAAATGCCATAAAACTATCCCCTATTTTGTAAATGCTATAACTTTTGCGCAAACCAATCAATAAACGTTTATTGTGATTTTTTTTTACCAAAAATATGTAGAAGAATACGTATCAGCCTAAACTGAGGAAAAAAATGTTTTTTTATATATTTTTTGGGGGATATTTATTATAGCAAAAAGTTAAAAATATAGAATTTTTTTCAAAATTGTTGCTCTATTTTGTTTATAGCACAAAAAATAAAACCGCAGAGGTGATCAAATACCACCAAAAGAAAGCTCTATTTGTGGGAAAAAAAGAACGCCAATTTTGTTTGGGAGCCACGTTGCACGACCGCACAATTGTCAGTTAAAGCGACGCAGTGCCGAATCGCAAAAAGGGGCAAGGTCCTTTTACCTGCATAATGGTCCAGGGCTTAAGTGGTTAAGGAGGTAAATCCTTCCGGTCCTTAAAGTGGTTGTAAACCCTTACAGACCACTTTTACCTACAGGTAACCCTAGATTAAGGCTTACCTGTGGTTGCAAGAAATATCTCCTAAACCTACACGGTTTAGGAGATATTGACACTACAGACTTGCGCTGATGTCTAGACAATGGCGCAGGCGCACTTTAGAAATGGCGACCGTTCCTTAAGGAGGACGTGCTGTGACCGGCGGCTCCCGCGTGCAGCGCCAGAGCCGCGATACCCGGAAGTCACTCCGGGATGACATGTCGGCGGCCGGTGGTGTGTAAGGCACCATAGCGGGGTCTCCGATCCCAGGTGATTATTACATATGAGGACAGGATATGAAGGGCAATCTCCCCAATGGGACACAGATGGGGGGAAAACAATGATAGGTTTTAACCCTCCTCATTACTCTATCCAAAATGGAAAAGAAAAAAGTTTTGGTTTTAGTTCAACTTTTTTGCTACTGAAAGACTAAAGCCCTGTACACACGATCAGTCCATCCGATGAGAACGGTCCGAAGGACTGTTCTCATCGGTTAACCGATGAAGCTGACTGATGGTCTGATGTGTGTACACACCATCAGTTAAAAAAACGATCAAGTCCAACGCGGTGACGTAAAACACAACGACGTGCAGAGAAAAATGAAGTTCAATGCTTCCAAGCATGCGTCGACTTGATTCTGAGCATGCGTGGATTTGTAACCGATGCTTTTGCGTACTAACTATCGGTTTTGACCTATCGGTTAGGCGTC
The DNA here is from genome assembly GCF_905171775.1 of Rana temporaria. Classification (NCBI taxonomy): domain Eukaryota; kingdom Metazoa; phylum Chordata; class Amphibia; order Anura; family Ranidae; genus Rana; species Rana temporaria. Next base: position 25,618,073 of record NC_053492.1, read on the forward strand.
CATCGGTTGAATTTTAAAGCAAGTTCTACATTTTTGGACCGAAGGATAACTGACCGATGGGGCCCACACACGGTCTGTTTGGACCGATGAAACGGACCTTCAGTCCGTTTTCATCGGTTTTGACCGACCGTGTGTACGCGGCCTAAATCATATGTGTCATTATTTAGCTTGCCCATAATTCCACTTAAATTTTTTCCTCTTTTTTTTACGTTTTACTGTGGGATTTTCTTATATCTCATCGTGGCATTTAAAAAAAAAGAGTGCAGTACAGAAAGCAGACAAAACAATATATAGTCAATGTAAAGATAATAAAATCATTTTTGGTTTATTTATTTTACTTATTCATCAGTAGATGGAACAAGGTGATATGGAAGATTTATTTGTGCATTGGTGAAGTTGTGATCGAACGGTCTTATCTCGGCAGTAATGTCAGGATAGAAATCATTAGTTATGTTATGTTGGCTTTTTATCAGAAATTGATGGCATTTCCCTTAAAATGACTGTATGTTTTTCTTGATATAGACATTCTGATTGAGAAAAAGAAAGTTGTATCTGCGGTTGGTTGGTTGATATAAGTTGTTGGGAATGTCAAATTCTTCAGAAGGGCCAAAATAAATTGAAGATGGGAAGATAGTCAAAAGGGCTCTAGAGGTAAATGTCTTCAGCTTGTTAAATTAAAGGGGTGGTTCACCCTAAAAACTACTTTTTCTTATTACACTGGCCCCCCACATTACAATACGATTAAGCCTATTATCATTTTTTTGATGCTGTACATACCTTCGTACAGCTATTCACCCGTGGCTTCCGGGTTGCGAGTCCCGCGGGAGTGGGCGTTCCTAACATGTCTGTGATTGACGTTTTGACCAAAAACGAGCTCCCCCCCGTCGCGTAAGTCACGTCACGTTGGCGAAAGGAGCCGAACGGCGAGTCGGCGCTATACTGCGCATGCGCATCGCCGTTTGGCTCCTTTTGCCAACCGTGACGCGGCTTACGCGAGGGGGGGAGCTCGTTTTTGGTCAAAACGTCAATCACAGACATGTTAGGAACGCCCACTCCCGCGGGACTCGCAACCGGGAAGCCACGGGTGAATAGCTGTACGAAGGTATGTACAGCATCAAAAAAATGATAATAGGCTTAATCGTATTGTAATGTGGGGGACCAGTGTAATAATAAAAAGTAGTTTTTAGGGTGAACTAACCCTTTAAGCTTTGACAAAAAAAAAACTGGAACCTGATTGTTTTCTATGCGGAGCTGCACCAGATTTTGCACTCTCCGGTTTTAGTAAATCAACCCCATAGTGATAAGTATCAATAGCAATTGGTGTTCTATAGCCATGCCCTGGGGTGACAACGCTGCTCCCAGATACAATACAGTGATCAAGTGCTGTCTTTCTAGGAGAGAAATTGTGGGTTTGGCTGGATCAGCAGGTGAAAATAAAGGGGAAACAAGGCTGAACAAAGAAAATGAATGCTCCACATCTAAAGACTGGTAAGTTGCAATATACTAAAATGTTGTTCTTGGGTATAGATATTGGCAAGAGTGCAAAACTGAAAACCAATATTCCTCTTATACTGCAGCCTTACCAAGCTGCTTAGATACTGCATAGCCACTGTACAATATTTGTGGCTACTGTCTCTGAGATAAAGCACTGTTTTTTTTCATGACAAAACCCATCTTGTATTTTCTTCTAATATTGTGCCCTAACCAAGCTGCTTACAAACTCTCCAGCCACTGTACAATATTTGTGGCTATTGTCTCTCAGATAAAGCACTCAATTTATTTATTTCAAGACAAAATCTGTCTTGTCTCTTCCTCTTATCTTGTGGCCTGACCAAACTGTTTACACACTCCCCAGCCACTGTTTAATATGTGTGGCTATTTTCTTTTCAGATAATACACTATTTTAACTACTTGCCGACCTGCCGCCGTCATTCTACGGCGGCAGGTTGGCTCTCCTGCGCGAGAGCCCGTAGCTCTACGTCGGCTCTCTCGCAGGCAACTAGGGGCGCGCGCGCGCCCCCGGCTCACGTGCGCGTGCCCGGCGGGCGCGATCGCCGCCGGGCACACGCGATCGCTCATTACAGAGCAGGGACTGGGAGCTGTGTGTGTAAACACACAGCTCCCGGTCTTGTCATGGGGGGAAATGCTAATCCTCTGTTCATACAATGTATGAACAGAATATCAGTGATTTCCCCTAGTGAGGCCACCCCCCCCCCCACAGTAAGAACACACCCAGGGACATACTTAACCCCTTCCCCGCCCCCTACTGTTAACCCCTTTACTGCCAATGGTCCCAAAAATTTGTCAAAAGTGTCCGAAGTGCCCGCCATAATGTCGCAGTACCGAAAAAAATCGCTGATCTCCGCCATTACTAGTAAAAAAAATATTAATAAAAATGCCATAAAAATACCCCCTATTTTGTAAACGCTACAACTTTTGCGCAAACCAATCAATAAACGCTTATTGCGATTTTTTTTTAGAAAAATATGTAGAAGAATACGTATTGGCCTAAACTGAGGAAAAAAATTGTTTTTTTTTTATATTTTTGGGGGATATTTATTACAGCAAAAAGTAAAAAATATAATTTTTTTTCAAAATTGTCGCTCTATTTTTGTTTATAACGCAAAAACTAAAAACCGCAGAGGTGATCAAATACAACCAAAAGAAAGCTCTATTTGTGGGAAAAAAAGGACGCCAATTATGTTTGGGAGCCACGTAGCACGTACGCGCAATTGTCAGTTAAAGCGACGCAGTGCCGAATCGCAAAAAGTACTCTGGTCTTTGACCAGCAATATGGTCCGGGGGTTAAGTGGTTAAAACAAACCTCTTTCCCTCTTAGATTGAGGACCAACCAAGCTGCTTACAAACTCTCCAGCCACTGTACAATATTTGTGGCTATTGTCTCTAAGATAATACATACTGTTTATTTCAAGACACAACCTGTGTTGTTTCTCCCTCTTATATTGTGCCCTAACCAAGCTGCTTACAAACTCTCCAGCCACTGTATAATATGTGTTACTATTGTCTCTCAGGTAATACTTTTTTTTTTCAAAACAGAACCTGTCTGGTCTTTCCCTCTTATATTGAGGCCCAACCAAGCTGCTTACAAACTCTCCAGCTACTGTAGTTCTCATCTTTCAGATATTAAACTCTAATTTGTATTTCACGACAAAGCCTGCCTTGTCTTTCTCTCTAATTTTACGACCTGACCAAGCCACTTACATAAGGGTTGATTTACTAAAACTGGATAGTACAAAATCTGGTGCAGCTCTGCATAGAAACCAATCAGCTTCCAGGTTTTATTCTCAAGCTGAAGTTAGAAGCTGATTGGCTAATTTGGACAGCTGCACCAGATTTTGCACTCTCCGGTATTAGTAAATCAACCCCACACTGTCCAGCCACTGTACCATATACTGTATGTGGCTACTTTTCTTGCACAATATTATGAGTGCCAAAGTAAGTGAACTAACTGGAATCCTTCCACTGTATATACACTAGCAGTTGTACTGCAGTAAAATTTGTATTTTCTCTGTATACAGTTTGGCTATTATCACAGCATCATTACAGCTCCGGGCAACATAACTAGCAGATCAATGTCACCAGTCAAGCTCATGCTGCAGAAATAACATTTTCTTGTCAGGTGAAATTGGTGTATCTCTGGGAGGGCTGTATGTTGGAATGTGTCTGAAATCTCGCTTCCTATTCCACCATTATGTCCCATGGGGGTGATCAGTAAACAATGGCATAATATAATTAGAATTTATTTATTAAATACATTGTAAAAATGTGTGTTTATTATTTAAAGACCTACCTGAAATATCCAGTGAGTGTACCGTGTTGGGACTAAATTGATGGTATCATCTGCATTTTTATATTGCGCATGTTTTTGTCATGTCAGGGCTCTTGTTCAGAGATCGGTATGAGAGATTCTAAGGCCCCGTACACACGACCAGTTTCCTCGGCAGAATTCAGCTTCCGACCGAGTTTCTGGCTGAATTCTGCCGAGGAAACTGGTCGTGTGTACAGTTTCGGCCGAGGAAGCCGACGAGGAGCTCGACGAGGAAATAGAGAACATGTTCTCTATTTCCTCGTTGTTCTATGGGAGCTCTCGTCCCGCCGAGCTCCTCGGCGGCTTCAGTGCTGAACTGGCCGAGGAACTCGATGTGTTTGGCACGTCGAGTTCCTCGGCCGTGTGTACGAGGCTTAAGAGTGTACTCCTGTGGAATAAACAGATGATCTCATGTACAGTATACGCATTGAAGTTGCTTAACATGTTTATATTGGTGAATGGTATGGATTTCGAAACCATGTACACATTGGTTATTAGAGCGCTTCAACTGCAAACGTGGTTGCTCACATGCATGTTTAGGACATGTTGCAAATATTGTATATAATGCTTAATAATAACAGTATTATATATACATACATATGTATATACTCTATTATATATATATATATATATATATATATATATATATATATATATATATATATATATATATATATATATATATATATATATATATACATATATATATAATAATGTCACACACAGTATGTATATGTGTGTATATGCATGTGTGTGTGTGTGTATATATATATATATATATATATATATATATATATATATATACAGTATATACATATATATATTTTTTTTTAATTATCATTATTATTTTATTTTATTTTTTCCAGATTAATTTCATTTATTTTTGAATACTGTGATTATATAATTCATACTGATTCTTTATATTGTTGATAATACTATTGATAATTCAATACCGATATCTGAATATATATTTATTTATGTGTTTATTGCACTGGTTTTCGTCTCCAGCGACTTAAAGTTATATATGACAACAATTGCAAAGTTTATGCCACGCTGGTAACATTTTACTTGTTTCTATGTTATCTGCGTGGGGAAAAAAAATGATATTTAATATCATACATGGATATATAGGGCCGGATTCATGTAGGAGATACGACGGCGTATCTCCAGATACGCCGTCGTATCTCTGAGTTGCGGCGTCGTATCTATGCGCCTGATTCATAGAATCAGTTACGTATAGATTTCCCTAAGATCCAACTGGCGTAAGTGTCTTACACCGTCGTATCTTAGGCTGCATATTTACGCTGGCCGCTAGGTGGCGCTTCCGCCGATTTACGCGAAGAATATGCGGAATTTCGAGCATGCGCACTTCGTAAAAAACATAAAATACGCGGGGTCACCATTAATTTAAATAAAACACGCCCACATCATCCCCATTTGAATTAGGCGGGCTTACGCCGGCCCACATACGTTATGCCGCCGTAACTTAGGGCGCAAGTTCTTTATGAATACGGAACTTGCGCCCTAATTTACAGCGGCGTAACGTATCGGAGATACGTTACGCCAGCAGAACATTACGCTGGGCTACCTGAATCCGGCCCATAGTATATTAATACATTAATACATGTTTCTAGACAGTTATATCTCCAGTTAGGGTGCTTCTTTGGTGTATATATTTACTAAAAGAGTTGAGGATTGTCCAAAGAATATATTATTATTATTGTATATCAATAATTAATTTGTTAATTTTTAGGTACTTAGCCGTCAATTTACACATATCTATTGTAGATTCACAACAGTCCCTGCCCTCAAGGAGCTTACAATCTAAGGTCCCTAACTCACATTCCATTGTCGCCACTGTGCCCATCAATTGTCGCCACTGTGCCATGCCATTGTCGCCACTGTGCCCATCAATTGTCGCCACTGTCCCAAGCCAAACGCAGCCACTGTGCCATCAATTGTCGCCACTGTGCCATGTCAAACGCAGCCACTGTGCCATGCCATTGTCACCACTTTGCCCATCAATTGTCGCCACTGTGCCATTCCAAACGCAGCCACTGTGCCATGCCATTGTCGCCACTGTGCCATGCCTTTGTCGCCACTATGCCCATCAATTGTCGCCACTGTGCCTATCAATTGCCGCCAATTTGTCCCTAAAATGCCACCAGATTGACCCCCCGCCTGGCACTTTCCTTCTCGGTCAGCAATCCTCGGATCTTCCTCCACGATCCCTCAAAGTAGTCCCGCCCTCAATTTCACTTCAGCCAATCAGGTTACCGGTAACCAGAACCGGTGAACCTGATTGGCTGAGACGCGTGTCAGTGTTTACCAGGGAACGCACACCCCGTGCGTCCCCTGGTTAACTATTTGGAGGTAATAGGAAAGCCTATCAAAGCCGCTGGCTCTGATAGACACTTCTAAAGCCAACCAGCTGCCGTTATTCAAATGGCCGGCACTCACCAGGGGGCCGGCCATCTGAATAGTGGGCAGCGGCGACAATACATAGATTCATGCAATGCATCAATCTATGTATCGTTTTTCAGTGGCGGTGCAGGAGCGAGGGGGCGGCGCTCCTGCGCCCTCTATGGACGCACCACCACTGTTGGATGGTTCACTGAATGTTATTTCTTCTATACATGGACTTTCAAATGCAATGCTGTGTGGGTTACTGTCTATGTGAAGATATATTTCTCAATTGGGATTTCACTTGCTATTCACAAGCCCCAATTGGATAGAGGCACTGTGCTTGTCATAGATTCTGTCCTGATCACACAGATTATAAAGACTCCTAAATACTATACAGGTGACGCCATCGTAACTCAGTAGCCACAGAGAGAGAGAGAAATAGTGCTACACATGCAATAGAAGTCAATGCGGAACAAATTATCTTTGTATCCATTGACTTCAATGGGGAAAAAATATATATATTTTTTTTAAATAAATTTGGGATATTTATTATAGTGCAAAGTAAAAAATATTGTGTTTTTTTTTGTTTGTTTTTTGAATTGGCATTCTTTTTTTGTTTATAGCGCAAAAAATAAAGTGCCACTGACCACCAATGACTGTGGGAGCATTTTTTAAGCATCCTCTAGGGTCCAGTCTATATACAATATGTAGACACAGGGCCGCCATTAGGAATTATGGGGCCCCTTACACAGCTTCAGATATGGCCCCCCTGGAGCAGAGAACGGGGGGGGGGGGGGGTGCTGCTGCCTCAAATTGAAAAGAAAGAGAAAGAAAGAAAAAATATATTAAAAAAATATTATTTTTTTAATAAAAAAAAGGGGGGGGGTTGCCATCCGGGGCCCTGGGACCTCTGGGCCCTTTAATAAAAACAAAATAATATAAAAAAAAGGGGGGGTTGCCATCCGGGGCCCTGGGGACCTCCGGGCACCTTACAAAAAAAAGGGGATTGCCATCCGGGCCTCTGGGGACCTCCGGGCCCCTTACAGGTGTACTGTCTGTACCCCCTGATGGCGGCCCTGTGTAGACAAGATCCTATGCCTAAAGAGGAATTCGTTCTTTAAAGCCCAACTTTTTTTTTTTAAATATTCCTCCACCAGGGATTTAGGGCCAGATTCACATAGAATTGCGGCCGTGTAACGTAACCCGTTTACGTTACACGGCCGCAAGTTTTCAGTGTTAGTGCCCGATCCACAAAGCACTTACCTGTAAACTTGCGGCGGTGTATCGTAAACACGTCCGGCGCAAGCCCGCCCAATTCAAATTTGGGGGGGGGCGGGTACCATTTAAATTAGGCGCGCTCCCGCGCCGGACGTACTGCGCTTGCTCCGTTCGCAATTTTCCCGACGTGCTTTGCGCGAAATACGGCGGCGCGACGTGTTTGTGAATCGCGACGTGCGTAGCGTACTTACGCCGGGAAAAAAAAATTCAAAAGCGACGCGGGAACGACGGGCATACTTTAACATGGTGGAGTAATTTTACACCATGTTAATAGCAGCCCTAACTTTGCGACGGGAAACTAAGACTTGCGCCGACGTAACGACGGGAAAAACCTTTGTGGATCGGCGTAACTGCTAATTTGCATACCCGACACTGGAATACGACGCAAACTCCACCCAGCGGCGGCCGAGGTACTGCATCCTAAGATCCGACGGTGTAAGTCAATTACACCTGTCGGATCTTAGGGCTATCTATGCGTAACCTGATTCTATGAATCAGTCGCATAGATACTCTGAGAGATACGACGGCGTTTCAGAGAAACGCCGTCGTATCTCTTCTGTGAATCTGGCCCTATATACTTAAAAAAGGAGCTCTGGCTGCAATACTTATCCCTTCTCCATAGCAGTAATGCAGGTCTGCCACTAGATGTCCTCAGTCTTTACTGTGTGACCATCAACCTGCAAGACAGAGGACATACTATAAGTACAGTCAGGGGCCCATTTACCTAATACTACTCTCTGCATCATTAAGGACTGCTCACTGCTAGGGAAGATGTGAAAAAGAGCATGCCCGTCATGTGACTAGCCTGAAGACATAAGGAGAAGGTAGTATTAACAAAAAAAAGCACATATGCAGGCTTGTAAAAATTACTGAAAGGCCAGCTTTGATTTATTCCAATGGAGTCAATTGAACACCGGCGTGCAAGGAAATCAGGATAACACGTGTGTGAACCCAGAGGTCAAAAAAATCTATCGGAATTTTATATTTAAGCGCATCTGTCATTAATATGGTTTAAATTAATAAACTCCGACTGTTAAGCAGGCGTTGCGTGACTTCCTTCAGATAGACATCTTCTTTAGGGTTTGCAACAGATGAGATCTGAAGGCGGATAATGACTTAGAAAGGGAAGCCATTGTCTTTTTTTTTTATTTTTTTTTTTATGTTTTTTTCTTTCATTTTCTGTAAAGAGGTGATTAATATTAGTCATGTAATTAGTGCCATTTACAGTATTAAAAAGTCAATTTTCTGTGCAAAGTCATTACAGTCTATCACTGAAATCTGATCACTGAAATCTCATGTGAGCCTTAACACGTTAAAGTAGAACTCAACTGATAATCAATATTTTGCCTGAATTCACGACTTCCTCTGACAGGGTGACAACGCAGCTCCCCCTCTATGCAAATGGCTACATTGTCACCATTTGCATCACACTGTTCCAGTGGCGTAGTGAGGGGGGGGCAGCTGGTGCAGTTGCACTGGGCGCAACATTTAAAGGGGCGTAGACAGGGACACAGCACCACCACAAGGCAGCCCAGACAGCAGGCAAACTAATACCCTCACACTGGTTTTAGTTCACCTGCTGTTTATCTGTTGTCACAAAGAAAGCAGGGAGGACGGATATAAGCATGCAGAGGAGGGTGGAGCGCTGGGCAGACCCAGATCCCAAGTGTGTGCAGGCAGTGAGCGCCACGCTATGCTGGGGGGGGGGGGGGGAGAGGTATTAGGCCGGGGTGATGGTAGAGGAGGAGGTCAGGGTGGAGGAGGCTCCCTGCTGGCTGCTGCAGATAACCCTCCTGTCCCTGGGGCTGTAGGACTGGTGAGATGAGAGGGGTATTTTGTGTGTGTGATGGGGAGGGATCTGGTGGGATATCTGGATGTGTGATAAGAGAGGGGGTATCTGGGGGTGTGATCAGAGAGGGGGTATCTGGGGGGTGTGATCAGAGTGGGGGTATCTGGGGGGTGTGTGTTCAGAGTGGGGGTATCTGGGGGTGTGATCAGAGTGGGAGTATCTGGGGGGGGGGGGGTGATCAGAGTGGGAGTATCTGGGGGCGGGGGGTGATCAGAGTGGGGGTATCTGGGGGTGTGATCAGAGTGGGAGTATCTAGGGGGGGAGTGATCAGAGTGGGGGTATCTGGGGGGGGGGGGATCAGAGTGAGGGTATATGGGGGGGGGGTGATCAGAGTGGGGGTATCTGGGGGTGTGATCAGAGTAAGGGTATCTGGGGGTGTGATCAGAGGGGGGGACTGGGGTGTGATCAGAGTGGGGGTATATGGGGGGTGTTATCAGAGTGGGGGGACTGTGGGTGTGATCAGAGTGGGGCAGACTAGGGGTGTGATCAGGGTGAGGGTATATGGAGGGATGTGATCAGAGTGAGGGTATATGGGGGGGTGATCAGAGTGTGGGGGGGTATATCTGGGGGTGTGATCAGAATGAGGGTATATGGGGGTGTAATCAGAGCAGGGAGGGGGTGTATCTGGGGGTGTCATCAAAGTGGGGGTATCTGGGGTGTGTGATCAGAGTGAGGGTATATGGGGGGGGGGGGGGATCAGAGCGGGGGGTGTATCTGGGGGTGTGACCAGAGTGGGGGTGTCTGAGGTATGTGATCAGGGTGGGTGTATCTGGGGGTGTGTGATCAGAGTGGGGGGGGGTGTATCTGGGGGGTGTAATCAGAGTAAGGGTTTATGAGGGGTGTGATAAGAGCGAGGGGGGGTGTATCTGGGGATGTGATCAGAGTGAGGGTATCTGGGGGTGTGTGATCAGAGTGGGGGGGGGGGAATCTGGGGGTGTGTGATCAGAGTGGGGGGGGGAATCTGGGGGTGTGTGATCAGGGTGGGTGTATCTGGGGGTGTGTGATCAGGGTGGGGGTAGCTGAGGGATGTGATCAGAGTGAGGGTATATGGGGGGTGTGATCAGAGTGGGGGTATCTGGGGGTGTGATCTCACTGTCACTACACCTGTCAGCCATGTAACAGAAGCACCCAGCATAGGCATACTGTAGGGTGCCCCCATCCCTGCAATAAACCATTTCATCCAGGGCAGCCAACCCTTCTGCCCACCCCTTGTCCTGGCGCTGCCTGAGCCCAGCCGAGCAAGGTGGCCAAAGCTACAGGGCAGGGAGAGGATGGATGGTTAGGGTTAGCAGTGATGTTGCTGTAACTACTCCTGTCAGCCTTGTAACAGAAGCACTCAGCACAGGATGCGCCCTACCCTGCAATAAACCACTGCACCCAGAGCAGCCTCCCCTCCTGCCTAGTGCCCGCCCCTTGAGCTGGCCCTGGCATTCAAGGTAGCCAAAGGTACGAGGCAGGAAGAGTATGGATGGTTAGGGCAGTGAGGTTGCTGTCACTACTCCTGTCAGCCTTATAACAGAAGCACTCAGCACAGGGTGCGCCCTCCCCTGCAATAAACCACTGCACCCAGAGCAGCCTCCCCTCCTGCCTAGTGCCCACCCCTTCAAGGTAGCCAAAGGTACGAGGCAGGGAGAGGAAGGATGGTTAGGGCAGTGAGGTTGCTGTCACTACTCCTGTCAGCCTTGTAACAGAAGCAACTGGTACAGAGTGTCCTATCCCTGCTATAAACCATTGTATAAATTCCTTGTTTAGGCATTTCCTGTTATAGGAGGAGTAATGCAAACATCGGGAGCCCTGATGGGAGGAGTTATGCAAATATCAAAATGCCTTGATGGGCGGGTGTCAGGAGGAGTGGGCATTCCTAGGTAGGCTGTATTTGCATAGGTAACGCCCACACCGGATGCCGAGCCTCCATGATTGGAAGAGCTGAAATCCAATGAATGAGTATAGGATTACTATTGCTGCATTTATTACAGAAGGTGGAGTGCCCCTTTAATTGCAGATCAGCGGTTGTGTGACGTTCCCTTGCTCGGTGTGTTTGGCCCCCGGGGGGTAAATTCTAGACTGTGGAAGCTCTGGTTGTGTCCTGCCCTCCTCCCTCTGTGCTGACACAGTGCAAACAGCAGATAGATGTCTGCAGGCGATGGGCGCGGTGTACCGCCATGCCTGCGCCCCGTACAGATCTACACTCCACGTGTTGTCAGCGGCGTACCGCAGCTTCCTACATACAATCTCATCCGTGTTCATAACCCGCTTCCCTGGCAGCTCAGCAGCTTGGCCTATGCCCGCTTTAAAGAGACCCTGTCACCAACCTAAAAAAATTCAGGCTAATGGGCAGAAAAATCAAGAAATTTAAACGCTTACCTGCAGTTTTTTTTTATCATTGTGGTTTTTTTTTTTGGTTTTTTTTTGGGCGTTATTGCATTGTGATGCTGTTCATTGTTAATGGCCCCCCGATACATTGCATAGAAAATTCTAGAAAATAATGCATTGCGGCTCCATCTAGTGGCCATAATGTGGAATTTTCCTGATTGACATAATTATGGAAAATAATGCATTGCGGCTCCATCTAGTGGCCACAATGTGGAATTTTCGTGATTGACGTAATTCTGGAAAATAATGTATTATGGCTCTATCTAGTTTTCCTGATTGACGTAATTCAGGATTTTTTTTATTATGGCTCCATCTAGTGGCCATAATGTGAAATGTTCCTGATTGATGTAATTCAGGAAAATAAGCTCCATCTAGTGGCCGTAATGTGGTATTTTCCTGGTTGACGTAATTCTGGAAATTAACGCATTGCGGCTCCATCTAGTGGCCATAAGGTGGAATTTTCCTGATTGACGTAATTCTGGAAAATAATGTATTATGGCTCCATCTAGTTTTCCTGATTGACGTAATTCAGGATTTTTTTTTTTTATTATGGCTCCATCTAGTGGCCACAATGTGGAATTTTCCTGATTGACGTAATTCAGGAAAATAATGTATTATGGCTCCATCTAGTTTTCCTGATTGACGTAATTCAGGATTTTTTTTTTTATTATGGCTCCATCTTGTGGCCATAATGTGGAATTTTCCTGATTGATGTAATTCAGGAAAATAATACATTGTGGCCATTGGATGAAGCTGGGATTCGTTGCAAATAAAACCTATTAAACACATGACAATGAATATTTGGCCACTAGATGGAGCTGATGATCATAGCATATAAACCACATCCAATCAGTTGTATTCCTGTAGCTCCATCTAGTGGCCATAAGGCAGTATTTTCACAATTGATGCCATTATGGTAAATACTGCATTATGGCCACTAGATGGCGATGACGATCATTGCATTTAAACCTATTAGACATACCACGACGATCCATCATGATGGCTGTGGGCATTCAGCACCACTTCCCTGAGCATCCTTCGATTGTAAAATTGAAGGCGCTGGGAGGAAAACGGCTGCAGCTGCTGTTCAGGTATTCTTGCAGCTCCATCTAGGGGCCATAATGCCAAATTTTCATTATCGGGTGCATTTCAGGAATTATACTGCATTATGGCCACTAGATGGAGCTGACGATCATAACAAATAAACCCTATTAAACACGTCACGGTTCGTTAAGGTTGTGTACATTCGGCACCGCTTCCCTGAACATCCTTCGACTGAAAGGCGCTGAGAGGAAAACTGATGGCCAAACAGTGCCCAGTTGCAGCTGCTGTTTGGGTGTTCCTACAGCTCCATCTAGTGGCCATGATGTTCGTGATTGATGTAATTCAGGGGGATTATGCATTATGGCCACTAGGTGGCGCTGACGCTCATAGCACATAAACCTATTAAACACATCACAAGAAATATTTGGCCACTAGATGGCGCTGATGATCACAGCATAAACCTTTTAGACACATCATGACGGCTGTGTGCATTCAGCACCACTTCCCTGAACATCCTTCAACTGAAAAATTAAAGGGGTAGATTCAGTAAGCAATTGCGTCTGCGTATCCATAGATACGCAGCGCAATTGCTTAGTTGCGTCAGCGTATCGACTTTTCTGTATTCAGAAAGCTTGATACGCCGACTGCAGCCTAAGATATGACTGGCATAAGGCTCTTATGCTGTCGTATCGCAGGCTGCATTCTTATGATGGCCGCTCGGTGGCGTTCCTGTAGTGGTCAGCGTAGAGTATGCAAATTGCATACTCACGCCGATTCACAACCGTATGCGCGCCCCCTGCGTTCGCATTTTACGTCGTTTGCGTTCGTCGGTTTCTGCGTAAGGCTGCCCATGCTCTTAGCTGCCCAATGCGTTGCGATTTTTAAAAATTACGTTGTTTGCGTAAGTGAATCGTGAATGGCGCTGGACGCCATTTACCGTCACGTTGAAGCAAATGACGTCCTTGCGACGTCAGTTACCGCAATGCACGTCGGGAAAGTTTCCCGACGGAGCATGCGCACTACGTTCGGCGCGGGAACGCGCCTAATTTAAATAATCCATTTAAATTACGCGCGGTTACGCCGGGCAGTTTTACGGAGCGCACACGCAAATTACGGAGCTACTGCTTCGTGAATGAAGCGTAGCACACGTAATTTACGGAGGCGTATCGTAAAAACGGAACGCTGCGCCTCCGTAAGAGGGCGCAAATGTACCTGAATCTAGGCCAAAGTTTCTTAGAGGAAAACTGTCCCCCCCATCCAAATCAATCGCAGCTTCTGTTTGGGTATTGGTACAGTGCCATCTAGTGGCCAAACTTCAATATTTTCATGATTGATGTAATTCAGGGAGATCATCATGACAGGCCCACTTTATGTCTGATTGGAAATTCAGGGAATTTATTGTTGGCTTAAACAGCCAATTAGTCTCTGCTGCGCTCCTTCTGCGCCAGCGCCGCTGCCAAACAAATCCGCGCCTTTCTCTTCCCCCCCGCTGACCGGCGCCAGTTTTCCAGTGACGGTCGGAAAGCCGGCGCAGAGGGACTCGCGTCTTCCCCGGGGCGCCGTAGGTCGGCCAGGCTGTTTAATTTCCGCAGCATAACAAAGAGATAAAGCGGCACACGGGAACGCAACGTCGACTTGTTCCAAAACGCGCCGGTGAGTCATGTAATGACAGACGCCCACTGCATGGTAGAGAGAGCTATCGTTCTCTTATTCTTCATCATATTATTAGAATGACACAACGCGCTTCTGCAACAGACAGAACTCAGCGCTTAACCCCGCCACTGCCGGGCTGTGTATTCCTCCATCCCCAATGAAGGATCATACATCCATGCATGCTCAGTAATGTGAGTGTAACACTTCAGATGTGTAACCCCCCCCCCCCCCGGCCCCGACAATACCTTCACCTGCTTTTATCTCCAGAAGCACGGCGCCATCTTTGGTTCAGGCATCGTCCGGGGTCACCATCTATAGTACTTCCTGGGCTGAGAGATGACAGTTATGTAAATCCAGGTGCCTGTGCAGTTCACAGATGTCTGATGGAGCCTCTGACCTGATTTGCTGCAAAGTTGCAATGTTGGAGACTGAGAAAATGCTACCTCTTGCCTGCAGCAGACTGATGACTTCCTCTCAGCCTAGGCAAAGTCATCAGACTAGAGCTCTTGTATGTTCTTTTTTTTTTATATATAAGATAAACAATGTTGCAATCTGTTCACTGCGTGGTACGAGACTAGGTAAATGCTTTCTCCTGCCTGCAGCAGACTGATGGCCTCATCTCAGCCTAGGCAGAGTCATCAGACTAGAGCTCTAGTATGTTTTGGTGTAGATTCACGTAGCTGCGCTTGTTCCGTAAGTTGCGGCGGGGTAGCTTCACGTAGCTGCACTTGTTCCGTAAGTTGCGGCGGGGTAGCTTAAATGGGGCCGGCGTAAGCGCGCGTAATTGAAATGGGGAAGGGGGGGGCGTGTTTTATGCTAATATGTGATGCGCCGTCCGTGTACATATCCCAGTGTGCATTGCTTCCAAGTACGGCGCAACGACGTATTGGTTTCGACGTGAACGTAAATTACGTCCAGCCCTATTCGCGAATGACTTAAGCAAACGACGCAAACAATTCAAATTTCGAAGCGGGAACGACGTCCATACTTAACATTGGCTGCGCCACCTAATAGCAGGAGCAACGTTACGACGAAAACGACTTACGCAAACGACGTAAAAAAACTACCGCCGGGCGCACGTACGTTTGTGAATCGCCGTATCTAGGTAATTTGCATATTCTACTCCGAAAACAACGGAAGCGCCCCTAGCGGTTAACGTAATATTGCACACAATTCTACGCCGCCGCAATCAAGTTACGTCGGTGGAGGAAGCCTATTTTTTAAGCGTATCTGCCTTTGAGAATAGGCGTAACGATACGCGGGCGCGGATTTCAAATTACGGCGGCGTATCTGGAGATACGCCGCCGTAAAAGGTACGTGAATCTACACCTTTATTTTTATTTTTTTAAGAAAAAACAGTGGAGTTACAATGTTGCAATCTGTTCACTGCGTGGTAGGAGACTGAGGAAATGCTTCCCCCTGCCTGCAGCGGACTGATGATATCCTCTCAGGCCTCGTACACACGACAGAGTTTCTCGGCAGAATTCAGCGAGAAACTCGGTCAAAACCCGGATTCTGCCGAGAAACTCTGTCGTCTGTACACTTTTGGCTCGATGGAGCCGCCGAGGAGCTCGTCGAGAAAATAGAGAACATGTTCTCTATTTTCTCGTTGTTCAATGGGAGAAGGCGGCCCGCCGAGCTCCTCGGCGGCTTCATCCCAGAACTCGACGAGGAACTCGACGTGCTTGGCACGTCGAGTTCCTCGGCCGTGTGTACGGGGCCTCAGCCTTAGCAAAGTCATCAGACTAGAGCTCAAGTATGTTTTTTTTTTTAGGATAAACAGTGGAGTTACAATGTTGCAATCTGTTCACGGTGTGGTAGGAGACTGAGGAAATACTTCCTCCTGCCTGCAGCAGACTGATGACATCCTCTCAGCCCAGGCAAGGTCATCAGACTAGAGCCAGAGGATGGCTTTATAATGATAAAAGGTGGCGCTATAATGAGGCCTTGGTATGCTGACGCCTTAAGAGTTCTCTTCACTGGAACTAACGGGCCAAGTCCAACCCCTGAAAAGAGGCAGGTGTCCCAATACTTTTGGAAAATATAGTGTACAGTACGTCTTTATACAGCGCCCTCTGCTGTCCACTGCTGCAAAGCCTCTTTGGGGAATGTACGGCTCTTTGCGTTATGTTTTGAGATTCTGCAGATGTTTTTTACGGGATAAAAGTCTTTCTTCATTTTAGCTCATCAGTCTCATAATAACATGTCCACGGCTCGCGAGAAATGTGTTTTCTCACCCAATTAGCACATTTCGACATTTTGCATATCCCGGCAATTTCTAGAACGTGTGACTGTGAGATGGAGTTTAATATTAGAACGTTTATGGGAAAGCATCAAAATATTCGGCAACTAAAAAAATGCCAGAAAGTCTTGAGGTTAAATGAAGGCCATGCTGGTGAATAGCCAGCCCATGCGGGAGGGATTGTTTCTGAAAAGTAATTTTCTATGTAACGGCCCCGGCCTACGAGCAAACTCAGCCAACTGCTAATCTCATTGGGCTAGATTCAGCAATGATTTACGCCGGCTTATCCATAGATACGCCGCGTAAATTCAAAGCTGCGCCGGCGTATCTTCTTTCTGTATTCAGAAAGCAAGATACGCCGACATTAGCCTAAGATCCGACTGGCGTAATTCTCTTACGCCGTCGTATCTTAGGGTGCATTCTCACGCTGGCCGCTAGGTGGCGCTTCCATCGTTTTCGGCGTAGAGTATGCAAATTACCTAGTTACGCCGATTCACAAACGTACGTACGTCCGGCGGTAGTTTTTTTACGTCGTTTGCGTAAGGCTTTTTCGGCGTAACGTTGTTCCTGCTTCTATGAGGCGCACGCAATGTTAAGTATGGACGTCGTTCCCGCTTCGATTTTTGAATTTTTTACGTCGTTTGCGTAAGTCCTTCGCGAATAGGGCTGGACGTAATTTACGTTCACGTCGAAACCAATACGTCGTTGCAGCGTACTTGGGAGCAATGCACACTGGGATATGTACACGGACGGCGCATGCGCCGTTCGTAAATAACATCAATCACGTCAGGTCATCACACATTAACATAAAACACACCCCCCTTCCACATTTGAATTACGCTGGCTTACACCTGCCCCATTTACGCTACGCCGCCGCAACTTACGGAGCAATGCTTTGTGAATACTGCACTTGCTCCTGTAAGTTGCGGCGGCGTAGCGTAAATACGATACACTGCACCGCCGTAACAATGTGCGCCCCTACATGAATCTAGCTCAGCGAGGATAATGCCAGAAAGTCTTGAGGTTAAATGAAGGCCATGCTGGTGAATAGCCAGCCCATGCGGGAGGGATCGTTTCTGAAAGGTCATTTTATATGTAACGGCCCCGGCCTACGAGCAAACTCAGCCAACTGCTAATCTCATTGAGGATACGCTCAACTAAGCTTTTTTATGGAATAGTTGTATGGCCAGAATGCAAGTTCTCTTGCGGTCCTGTGGCAGCTCAGTGTGTAGGAGATCTAAACAAGACCAAGGATAAACCCAAGGAAAGATCCAAGCTTTGCTGTGTAGGAGGGTCTTCATGGTTGGCTGAATTCGGCACCAAAAGCCTCTTACCCCTGCTCCAGTCCCGCTGGAACACTGTCCCTCCTGCTGAGGCTGAATCCTCTGCCATCTTGTGCCCTGCTCCTTGCCATAGGCCTCCACAAGACATTCCCAGCCATAGACCTTTAGTCCACAAGAAGTAGTTTTCTACTTCAGGAAACGGCATTACAGTCGCATCACAAGGACATAGATTTGACATTACACAGTCAATAACATTTAGTGGACGGTTCGTAGTAGTTTCATGTGAAAGCACGAGCGAGCAGCACCTCAGCATGTCCTTCCTCTGCCCAGGGTCATCAGTAAGTCACCTCCTTGCTAGGTTCCTCTCCCAGGAACCCTCCAGGGAAGCAACCTCACACAAGGAACCCCAGCCTGGACTAAAAGTGTAATCTGCTCTAGCCCTACCTCCTACAAGGGCCAGAAGAACTACAGCCGGCTGGAGTACAGATCCACTCCATCCGGCCACCTGCCCTGTCCAGGGCCTATGTGTGCTGGTTACATCCTCATAGGTATGGGGTGCTTAGCTCCCATGCCTCAAGAGAGTTTGTGTGACCATCCCTACCTGACTTATAGATGGTTGCTGACTCACCCCTGACCTCACTGCTTTGATGGAAATGAAGGGGACTCTGATGTGATGGGGGGGGCTTCTGAGGGGGAGGCAGAGGCTATGATATGAAATGGGGCACTGATATGATGGGGGGCTTCTAAAATGAGTGGGGGACTCTAATGTGAAGGGGGGCTTCTGGTGTAAAAGGGGGACTCGGATGTAAAGGAAGAGAGGCTCTGATGGGGGGCTGATGGAAAACAGGGGCTGTGATGTGGAGGAGGGAGACCCTGATGTGAAAGGCGGAGTCCAAATGTGAAAGGCGGAGTCCAAATGTGAAAGGCGGAGTCTCAATGTGAAAGGCGGAGTCTCAATGTGAAAGGCAGAGTCCCAATGTGAAAGGCGGAGTCCCAATGTGAAAGGCGGAGTCTCAACATAAAAGATGGACACTAATGAGAAAGGAGGATTCTAATGTGAAGAAGGGGGGGGTGCTCTGCTGTAACAAGGGGGGGTTTCTGATGTGAAAGGGGGATTCTGATGGAAAGGAAGAGAGGCTCTGATGTGATGGGGCTGATGGAAAACGGGGGCTCTGATGTGAGGGAGCAAGACCCTGATGTGAAAGGGGGGTCCCAACGTGCAAGGGAGACCCTATTGTGAAAGGGAGACCCTGATGTGAAAGGTGGAGTCCCAACGTGAAAGGTGGAGTCCCAACATGAAAGGTGGACACTAATGAGAAAGGAGGATCCTAATGTGAAAGAGTGGGGGGCTCTGATGTAACGAGGGGGGCTTCTGATGTGAAAGTGGAAACTTCTGGTGCAAAAAGGGGAGGGGATTTCTAATGTCAAGCTATTTTTTGATGTGTGTTTGTACATTAAGGATCCATTCACACTAGTGCGACTTGTCATGCGAATTTGGACGCATAAAGCCACATGACAAGTCGCAGCTCATTGTTTTCAATGGCACCCGTTCATACCGGTGCAACTTAAAGTCGCAGTGAGTTTAAAAAGGTGCCTGCTCTACTTTAATGCGATTTTTGATGCAACTTAGAGCCGGAGAGACATTCATTTGTAAATCTGATTTCTGTGGCCCCGCAAATTTTTGTAAAATATACTATTCGGCCCTCTTACTAAAAAGATCGGAGACCCCTGCCTTAGGTGATCTCACGCAGCAGATATACAGCAATGAGGCTACAGCCGCCTTGACGTAATACAGCCGCCTCGACTTAAAGATCGGAGACCCCTGCCTTAGGTGATCTCACGCAGCAGATTTACAGAAATGAGGCTACAGCTGCCTTGACGCAATGACGTAACGCGCACTGACGCACGTGCATTAATGCATCGCAACGGAATGCTTATCTGTGAATGGGACTGAAGAGTAGGCCTGTAATATAAGGGCAATGGTTGGATGGTGGCAGCTCACTACAACAAAGTACTCACCAGCGCACGTTGTACCGTGCTCTGCCTCCTCGTCCTCCCACCACTTCATCTGACAGCTCCGGCAACCGCACTTAACGCACCGCGTTCTTGGACACTTTCCAAGCTATTTTTATTCAATATTTCCCTTGCAGCGCTCGAGATTTGAACCTCCTCTCTATGTAGGTGCTTGACTTAAAAATAGGCAAAACACTGCGTAACCATTTCTCCGCCGCAGAACTTACGACTTTTTTTGTTTGTTTGGTTTTTTACTTTTTATATCTGGAGGCCAGAAACATCCAGAATAACCGAAAATGGAGGACGTAAGTCAGGATTTTAACAGCTTCTTCATCAAAGGCCGATCCGCCCAAAGGTGGTGCTTCAGTTGTGGGTGGATCATTAGGGGTCCTGCGGCATGCAAATGCCACCAGTTTAGGAACACCCGTTCCTCCAGACTGACATCCACCTGAGGCAATATTACATTTGCATAACTCCTCCCACTGCTTGCGTCAGGGCTGAGGACTCCTCTCCCCCTTCGTGATGTCACCGATGGCCTCCCTTGTTCTAGCCGTTGTCGGCGCTCAATATTCTGCCCTGCAGCAGCCACTTACTGACACGGGAGAGCTGGAGCTGCAGGATTACTTGACCGGACTGGATTAAAAATAGGTAAGTGCACAGATCTTTTTTTATACAGGCTTACATGTCCCAACTCTTGTCGGCACTCCCTTCTCTCCGCTGCTGCACCCGCTTACTGATACAGGAGAGAAGAAGCTGCAGGACCAGACCGGACTGGATTAAAAATATGTAAGTACAGAGATCTTTTTTACAGGCTCCCATGTCCCAACCGTTGTCGGCACTCCCCTCTCTCCCCTGCAGCAGCCGCTTACTGATACTGGAGAGCTGGAGCTGCAGGTTCACGGACCAGACCAGACTAGATTAAAAATAACTAAAGTACACAGATCTTTTTTTATACAGGCTCACATGCCCCAGCTCTTGTCGGCACTCCCTTCTCTCCGCTGCAGCAGCTACTTACTGATACAGGAGAGAAGAATCTGCAGGACCAGACCGGACTGGATTAAAAATAGGTAAGTATAGAGATCTTTTGTTATACAGGCTCCCATGTCCCAACCGTTGTTGGCGCTTCCTTCTCTCCCCTGCAGCACCCGCTTACTGATACAGGAGAGCTGGAGCTGCAGGTTCACGGACCCAACCAGACTAGATTAAAAATAACTGAAGTACACAGATTTTTTTTATACAGGCTCCCATGTCCAAGCCTTTGTCGGCACTCCCCTCTCTCCCCTGCAGCATCCGCTTACTGATACAGGAGAGAAGGAGCTGCAGGATTACTTGACCTGGACCGGATTAAAAATAGGTAAGTACATAGATCTTTTTTATGCAGGCTCCTGTGTCCCAGCCGTTGACGGCACCCCATCCTCTTCCTTTGCACCATCCACTTACTGACAAAGGAGAGTTGGAGCTGCAGGATCACGTGACCAGACTGGATCCACAGATTTTATTTTATGCAAGGTATGCAGATTATCCTTAGTCACCCTTAGTCCAGTGTCTTAAGGCGGCTGGGGCCACTGGGTGCTGCATGCATGCAGCTCATCCACATCTATGGTAATAATGAATTGTTTGCACAGGCACAGCCACTCGTCTCAATTTGAAAGCCGCGCGGGTGCAGGTATGCAGACAGCGCATGTTGGGGGCCATTCACTCACATGGCTGTCAAATTGGGTCAAGCGGCTGCATTCCCATAGACAGGAATGAACTGCCTGCGCACAGCAACTGGCAGCTCCAGCCACATGACCCGCTAATAAATTATGTCTGAACGAGGCCAAAATTACAATCTGCATACCCTGTATGAAAGGATCTGTGTACTTACCTTTTTTTAACTCTGGTCCAGTCCCAAGATTCAGCAGCTTTAGCTCTCCTATGCCATTGAGCAGCTGCTGCAGGGGAAGAGGAGGGAGCACCGATAGCGGCTGGGCCATGGGAGCCTATGGGTGATGTCACGGCTCTTGTAAGCTCCTGTGTGAAAAAGGTCAAAACTACAATCTGCATACCCTGTTTAAAAAGATCTGTGGACTTTTTTTAATCCGGTCCCATGATTCAGCAGCTCCAGCTCTCCGGCGCCCTTGAGCAGCGACTGCAGAAGAGAGGAAGGACCGCCGACAACAGCTGGGCCATGGGAGCCTTTGGATGACATCACGTCTCTGGGAATTCACAGCCAGTGTGAATGAGGCCAAAACTACAAGCTAAGGTCTGTGGCCTTACCTTTTTTAGTCCGGTCCCATGATTCAGCAGCTCCAGCTCTCCTGTGCCAGTGAGCAGCTGCTGCAGAAGAGAGGACAGACCGCTGACAAAAGCTGGGGCATGGGAGCCTATGGGTGACATCACGTCTCTGGAAATTCACAGCCAGTGTGAATGAGGCCTTTGATGGTGATATGATTCAGCAGCTCCAGCTCTCCCGTGCCACTGAGCAGCTGCTGCAAGGGAGAGGAGGGAGTTCCGACAACAGCTGGGCCATGGGAGCCTATGGGTGATGTCCCCTCTCTTGAACTTCACAGCCGTTGTAAGTGCCTGTGTGAACGAGGCCAAAACAATCTGTACGCCCTGTATAAAATATCTATAGCCTTACCTTTTTTTAATCCGGTCCGGTCCCATGATTCAGCAGCCCCAACTCTCCTGTGCCAGTGAACAGCTGCTGCGAGGGAGAGGAGGGAGCACCAACAACAGTTGGGCCATGAGAGCCTATGGGGGACATCACGTCTCTGGGAATTCACAGCCTGTGTCTATTGATGGTGACATGATTCAGCAGCTCTAGCTCTCCGGTGCCATTGAACAGCTTCTGCAGGGGAGAGGAGGGAGTTCCGACAACAGCTGGGCCATTGGAGCCTATGTGTGATGTCCCCTCTCTTGAACTTCACAGCCGTTGTAAGCATCTATGTGAACGAGGCCAAAACAATATGCATGCCCTGTATAAAAGATCTATAGCCTTACCTTTTTTTAATCTGGTCTGGTCCCATGATTCAGCAGCCCCAGCTCTCCTGTGCCAGTGAACATCTGCTGCAGGGGAGAGGAGGGAGCACCAACAACAGCTGGGCCATAAGAGCCTATGGGGGACATCACGTTTCCGGGAATTCACAGCCTGTGTCTATTAGGCCTTTGATGGTGACGTGATTCAGCAGCTCCAGCTCTCCCGTGCCATTGAGCAGCTGCTGCAGGGGAGAGGAGGGATTGCCGACAACAGCTAGGCCATAGGAGCCTATGGGTGACGTTACGGTTTAGGGAATTCAAATCCTGTGTAAATGAGGCCTTTGACAGTTTTTATCGACTATGAAAAAAGGATACATTTGCATCCCGGGTTATGATTGTTCTGTCGTCACTTTGCTGCGAGTATTGTAGGGAAACGCCAGTTCTTCTAAACATAGCATAGAAGGTTTATATTCCGCCAGGAAAATGAGATGATGATAATAATTTACCAGCATGAACGTGTAGCCGGATTCCATTCTTCTGTGACCCTTGTGACCTTCCAATGAGTCATTCTTGTGTAAAGTGACTCAATGTTTGCAAACAGCAGCAGGAGCGCGGTATGAGTCTCCTCATAGTACACAGAGCAGCGCAGCGTGACTCTTCATCCAGCATCCCGCTCACCTCCCTGTCCTGCCGAGCAAATCCCTCTAAGCTCCAGCAGCGCCTGCAGGGAAAAGCGGGTACAGTCATTGCTTGCTACAATTTCCACGCAATTTTTTTGTACCCTTTACTACCTCTACCCCCAAGTACTCTCCTCCGAAAGTACCCTTTACTACCTCTACCCCCAGGTACTCTCCTCCGAAAGTACCCTTTACTACCTCTACCCCCAGGTACGCTCCTCCGATAGTACCCTTTACTACCTCTACCCCCAGTTACTCTCCTCCGAAAGTACCCTTTACTACCTCTACCCCCAGGTACGCTCCTCCGATAGTAGTACCCTTTACTACCTCTACCCTCGGGTACGTTCCTCCAATAGTACCCTTTTCTACCTCTACCCTCAGGTACGCTCCTCCGATAGTACCCTTTTCTACCTCTACCCTCAGGTACGCTCCTCCAATAGTACCCTTTACTACCTCTACCCTCAGGTACGCTCCTCCGATAGTACCCTTTACTGCCTCTACCCTCAGGTACACTCAGGGCCGAATTTGCTCTCCCTGCCGCCCCAAGGCCAGGTTCCACAATGCACCCCCCCCCCCCCCCCCCAACCAAACCCCCCCCAATCAATGGAGAATGTGCGGCACGGTTAGTTCAAATATGTTTTGTTCGTTTTTTTACCACTTTTTTTATTTTTATTTATTTGTAGCTTGTCGCTTGCTTTTTTACGTTTTTGTATCTTTTTTTATTATTTTTCCTATTCTTTACTTTTTTATTTTATTAATTCAATTATTATTTCTTATTATTTATTTATTTGTTATAAAAAAAATTTCACTTAACTTTTTTGCTTTCACACAGGAGAAAACAATTTCCTGTGTGATAGCAATTGGAGGTGACATGTTCTCTTTATTGACCCTGTCACCTCCAAAACAGGAGTCCTAGCACTGTGCTAGAACTCCTGTCACAGCTGAGATGGGAAGAGCACAGCTCTCCCCTCTCACTGTGTACATCGGCAGCAGGGACAGGAGACAGACTTGGTGGCCGGGGGGAGGCCAGAGTCCCAAAGACAGAGCCAGCAAAGAGAGGTATGTGGGGTGGGGGGAGGACAGACGGGATTCCCTCATAACTTACCGCCCTTAACTGTTTGTTCCGGGCGTCGGGGAACTCCATGCCACTGCCGCCCCTTGGAGCCCTGCCGCCCCAAGGCCTGGCCTCAGTGGCCTTGTGGGAAATCTGGGCCTGGGTACGCTCCTCCGATAGTAGTACCCTTTACTACCTCTACCCTCGGGTACGTTCCTCCAATAGTACCCTTTACTACCTCTACCCTCAGGTACGCTCCTCCGATAGTACCCTTTTCTACCTCTACCCTCAGGTACTCTCCTCCGATAGTAGTACCATTTACTACCTCTACCCTTGGGTACGTTCCTCCAATAGTACCCTTTACTGCCTCTACCCTCAGGTACGCTCCTCCGATAGTACCCTTTACTACCTCTACCCTCAGGTACGCTCCTCCGATAGTAGCCTTTACTACCTCTACCCCCAGGTACTCTACTCCGATAGTACCCTTTACTGCCTCTACCCTCAGGTACGCTCCTCTGATAGTATCCTTTACTACCTCTACCCTCAGGTACGCTCCTCCGATAGTACCCTTTACTACCTCTACCCCCAGGTACGCTCCTCCGATAGTACCCTTTACTACCTCTACCCTCAGGTACGCTCCTCCGATAGTACCCTTTACTACCTCTACCCTCAGGTATGCTCCTCCGATAGTACCCTTTACTGCCTCTACCCTCAGGTACGCTCCTCCGATAGTACCCTTTACTGCCTCTACCCTCAGGTACGCTCCTCCGATAGTACCCTTTACTACCTCTACCCTCAGGTACGCTCCTGCAGTCATCAAGACTGTCCTTTTTACAGTGGATATGGACCCCAGTCCATGACACCATGTTGATGCGCCTAGTCTTATATCGCGCCCAAATACAGCATTTTTTCCCATCTCTGGATTTCCCCGGTTACACCGTCTATAAATGTTCATCTGCAGTCAAATCCAACACCTCCCCTCCCGGTGTGAACACACTTATCACATCTGTCACTTCTCACCCAGACGTGGCACTTATCACCTGCTGCTGCTATCTCGTTTCGTTTCGCAGCGCCAGGCATACCTGTGTGCCCGGGTCTCGTGCCCCGTGCTGGCGCGCTTTAGCAACTGAAGACGTTTGGCTGCTAATTACCAAGAGGGAAAGTGACACATGGCCCGGGTACACCAAGTTCCCCGAGCGTTGGCCCCGCACTCGCTGCTTATGACATGACTGCCAAGCATGCAGAGAACAAATATATTAAAGGGGAACTCTAACCTGAACCAGTTTCTATTCATGAATCTTAAACTTAATAACAATTTAAATTTCTCAAGCCAAAAACCTTTTATTTTTTTCGTTTTGGATAGAGATGGGGGAGGATTAGAACCCAAGAGAGAATGTATAAAGTACACATTGGCCTGGATTCAAGAAGCAATTGCGCCTGTGTAACCATAGGTTACACAGCGCAATTGCTTACTTGCCCCGGCGTTACGAATGCTCCTGATTCAGGAACCTCGTTACGCCGACTGCAGCCTAAGATATGCGCAGCATAAGGCTCTTATGCCCGCATATCTTAGGCTGCATTCTTGCGATGGCCGCTAGGTGGCGTTCCCGTTGTGCTCAGCGTATAGTATGCAAATTGCATACTAACACCGATTCACAACGTTGCGCGAGCCCTGCGTACGCAATTTACGTCGTTTCCGTACGGCGGTTTTTGCGTAAGGCTGCCCCTGCTATTAGCAGGGGCAGCCAATGTTACGTATACCCGTCGTTCCCGCGTCACGAAATTTGAAATTTACGTAGTTTGCGTAAGTGAATCGTGAATGGCGCTGGACGCCATTCACGTTCACTTTGAAGCAAATGACGTCCTTGCGACGTCATTTGCCGCAATGCACGTCGGGAAAGTTTCCTGACGGAGCATGCGCTCTACGATCGGCGCGGGAACGCGCCTAATTTAAATGATTCCCGCCCCCTACGGGATCATTTAAATTGTGTGCGCTTGCGCCGGGCATTTTGCCGGCGCGCCCGCGCAATTTACGGAGCTTCTGCTCCGTGAATCGAGGGCAGCGCAAAAAAATTGCGGGGGCGCAGGGCAAAAACGTTGCCCTGCGCCTCCGTAAAAAAAGCGCAATTGTTACTGAATCCGGGCCATTCAATTTTGTTTATCATAAAAGGTCAATGGATTTCATCTTCCAGTACCGCTTGCAGACAGCAGGTGGCGAGCTCCACAACTGCTTTCTACAGGTTTAGAAAACGGAAGCAACCAAAGAGAAAGAGAGATCAGATTACACAGACAGTTGAATGACTCAGAAGCAGAAAACCAGAATACAGTCTAGTACAGAATACAGGGGGTGCATACACCACATCAGTATTATACAAATCTTTAAGAAAAAGACGATGTCATGGATTAGTTTATGGAATGGTAACTTGAAAAATTAAGTAAAATCGAATTGGCCAAAAACTTTCTCTTTAAAGAGACCCTGTTGCTATCCTGTATGGGGTGTCAACAGCCGCAGTAGACTTGGACCTGTCACTCAAATGACACTTTATAGCAGGGGTCTCTGAACTTTCTAAACGAGGGGCCAGTTTACTGTCCTTCAGACGTTAGTGGGGCTGGATTGGTTAGTGGACGTAGAAATTGCCTCAGGCTTGATGGTCATTGGGAATAGTGCCCCATCATTGGTATCAGTGGGAGGAATAGTGTCCCATCATTGGTATCAGTGGAAGGAATAGTGTCCCATTATTGGTATCAGTGGGAGGAATAGTGTCCCATTATTGGAATCAGTGGGAGGAATAGTGTCCCATTATTGGTATCAGTGGGAGGAATAGTGTCCCATCATTGGTGTCAGTGCGAGGAATAGTGTCCCATTATTGGTATCAGTGGGAGGAATAGTGTCCCATCATTGGTATCAGTGGGAGGAATAGTTCCACATCATTGGTATTAGTGGGGGAAATAGTGCCCCATCGTTGATTTTAGGGGGGGTGGTGCCTCATCATTGGTATTAATGGGAGGAATAGTGGTCCATCATCGGTATAAACGGGACGAGTCGTGGTCCATCATTGGTGTCAATGGGAGAAATAGCGCCCCATCATTGGTGTCAGTGGAAGGAATAGTGTCCCATCATTGTTATCAGTGGGAGGAATAGTGATACCAATGATAGGACACTATTCCTCCCATTGATACCAATGATGGGACACTATTCCTCCCATTGATACCAATGATGGGACACTATCATGGGGTCGAGGGTGTTTTTTTTTTAGAATCGGTTTGATTATACCTTGTTCCAGCAAGGTGGACACCATGCCCTCCTCGAATGATTGGTTTAAGAGCTGCGAGATAGCTGGTGCCAATATATCGGCACATTCTTTCAGCAGTTTGGTGGGGATGATATCATTGGGCGCTGTGCTATTTCGCAGAGTACCGATGATATTTTTGGTGGCCTTGATGGAAGTGGGTTTTAGGGAGAAATTGGTTGATTGTGGTGGTTTTGAGTGGGTGTTTGGTTTGAGCTTTGGGGAGGGGTTGATGAGGGGTCTATTTTGCTGAATGCTTACACGGATTCCTTCAATTTTATTAATGAAATAATCCGATAATTCATTGCAAAATTCTTGTGAGTTGGAATCGGGGGCCTCTAAACAAGCTGGATTCATAGTCTGAGTGACCAGCTTGAAGAGTTTGCGGGGGCGGTTTTGGGCATTTGTGATGATGTTGGAGATATGATTTTTTTTGGCCATAAAGATTTCTTTGTGGTATTTCTTGGTGATTATTTTATAAGTGGTGTGGTTTACCTCAGAAGAGCTTCTTCTCCAAGCAGCTTCTGCTCTTCTACGCTCTTGCTTTAGCAACGACAGCTGGTCATTAAACCAGCTGAAGTTGTTTTTCCAATCATGGGACACTATTCCTCCTACTGATACCAATGATGGGACACTATTCCTCCTACTGATACCAATGATGGGACACTATTCCTCCCACTGATACCAATGATGGGACACTATTCCTCCCACTGATACCAATGATGGGACACTATTCCTCCCACTGATACCAATGATGGGACACTATTCCTCCCACTGATACCAATGATGGGACACTATTCCTCTTACTGATACCAATGATGGGGCACTATTCCTCCTAATGATACCAATGATGGGACACTATTCCTTCTACTGATACCAATGACGGGGCACCATTCCTCCTACTGATATCAATGATGGGACACTATTCCTCCCACTGATATCAATGATAGGACACTATTCCTCCCACTGATACCAATGATGGGACACTATTCCTCTTACTGATACCAATGATGGGGCACTATTCCTCCTAATGATACCAATGATGGGACACTATTCCTTCTACTGATACCAATGACGGGGCACCATTCCTCCTACTGATATCAATGATGGGACACTATTCCTCCCACTGATATCAATGATAGGACACTATTCCTCCCACTGATACCAATGATGGGACACTATTCCTCCCACTGATACCAATGATGGGGTACTATTCCACCTACTGATACCAATGATGGGACACTATTCCTCCCACTGATACCAATGATGGACACTATTTCTCCTACTGATATCAATGATGGGACACTATTCCTCCCACTGATACCAATGATGGGACACTATTCCTCCCACTGATATCAATGATGGGGCACTATTCCACCCACTGACACCAATGACGGGACACTATTCCTCCTAATGATACCAATGATGGGACACTATTCCTCCTAATGATACCAATGATGGGACACTATTCCTCCTACTGATATCAATGAGGGAAACACTATTCCTCCTACTGATATCAATGATGGGACACTATTGATCTTTTATTGAAAAGAATCAAGCAACCAATTTTATACAAAAGTAAAAAACAAAACTATAGTACAAAACTTCAAACATAAATCCAAGGAATACACATCCAGGTTCAGAATATATACAATATATACACTATACACCACTACCAAAACATTACTACAAAACTATTTACACAAAGCAGCAGAGAGGGCCTAAGAGGCACAACCCGTCACCTATGTACGCAGCCATTTATCAAAAATGTATCAAAAATAATAATCTAGGGTGATAAGAGACAGACAGCCACACCCGGGAAAGAGACTCCTGGCAGTCAGGGAGGCCTGAAACCCCTCCACGCCTTCAGCCAAGCCCCCTGACCCCGCTTGTCTCTCTCAAGCCCCCGAATCTTCCCCACCTCATGCACAATGTCATACACCACCACCTCAACAGGAAGGATTTTTTGCCGAATGCTGACCTGACACCGTGCGTTCCAGGTGAAATAACGGACCACTAGGCTAACTAAAAAAAGTGTATCCAAACAAAAACCCCCACCGGTACTGAATGCTCCGTACACCCACTCGGCATAACCCAGCCTGGAGAGGAAAGGAACACCGAGCGCCCGCCCCACCTGTTTGTACACTTCTATGTTAAAAGGGCAACGAAGCAGAAAATGGTCCATAGTCTCCTCCTCACCTGCACACTCCTCCCGAGGACAGCTACGATCCACCCCACTGCGGAATTTCAAATTGCCCCGAACATAGAGCCTCCCATGGAAGCACAACCAGGCCAGATCCCTAAATTTAGGAGGTATTCTATCCAAATTAATCAGTCTCAACCCCACCCTCAAAACTGGGCCTGGGCAATCCCTTAAGGCCAGTGGGTCATGAAAGACTTCGCTCAAGACTCGACTCATAAGGTCCTTCCTCGGAACCGATCTGAGATCTTCAGCCGACAATCGCCACTGCCGCAGTAACTTCAGGCACGGAGCTACATAGGCTGGTAGCTGACCACGATGACCCCTGCGATTCTTCACTTGGCCACCTTCTTCCCAAAGTCGCAGAAAAGGACTAAACCAAGATCTAAATATGCCTGCCCATCCAGGAGGTTCCACTGCAAGCATACTACCAATGTTAAACTTGAGAAATAGCAGTGAAAAGAAAAGAATTGGGTTGACCATACCTAAGCCACCCTCCCTCCTGGATAGGTAGGTGACATTCCTCTTGATGGGGTTCAGTCTGTTCCCCCACAGCATCTGGAAGAACACACTACTGACCCTAGCATAGAGAGACACTGGCAAGATACAGACAAAACTGACATACAAGAAGATCGGAATCAGGTAAGTCTTAATCAGATCAACCCTTTCCCTCATAGATAACTTCCATCTCTTCCAGTTGACCACCTTAGCATTGGCAATTTCCAGTCTGCCTTCCCAGTTTTTGAGGCCATAATCGCCGGGTCCAAATTCAATGCCTAGTATCTTAATTCTTTCCCGGGGCACTGGAAAGGTGTCCGGGAGATCAAACCCCTCACCTTCCTTTCCCATCCAGAAAACTTCGCTCTTTTCCTGATTGATCTTGGAGCCTGATGCTTCAGAATACCGTGATGTCAGAGAGACCACCTCCTCCGCCTCATCCGTCCCAGTGACAATCACCGATACATCGTCCGCATAAGCAACAACCCTCAATGGCAGCTCACCCGGGAGCCCCACTGGTACCCCACACAACATGCCGCTCTCTAGCCTCCTGATGAAGGGGTCGATTGCAAACACATAGAGCAGGGGACTCAGGGGACAACCCTGGCGCACCCCGGAGCCAACCTCAAAGGACTGCCCAACCCAACCATTAACAAGAGGGAAGCTTTCTGCCCCCTTATACAAGACTTTCAGCCAATCAACAAAACCACCCGGCAGACCGTACTTACTAAGGAGCAACCACAGGTACTCATGGTTAACACGATCAAAAGCCTTTGCCTGATCCAATGTCAGCAAATACTTTCCCCAGCCTGCAGCCCTGCACCGCTCCAAGGCCTCCCGGACAGCTAACACCGCTGTGAAGGTGCTCCTACCCTGGACCGAACAGTGCTGATGGCGAGAAAGCAAAGACTCTGCTACTGACGACAGGCGCCAGAAAAATATCTTCGCCAGTATCTTTCTATCGACATTAAGAAGGCTGATGGGGCGCCAATTCTCAATCATCGAAGGATCTTTACCCTTTGACAGAAGAATCACAGCCGAGTGCCTCATGGAAGGGGATAGCACCCCCTCAGCAAGACAACTGTTAAAAACCTCTACCAAATGTGGGGCCAGAATAGACTTAAAGGCTTTGTAAAACTCAGCCGTCAAGCCATCCGGTCCGGGTGACTTTTTGATGGCAAGCTGTTCAATTGCCCTCATCACCTCTTCAACTGTGATCTCCTCTGTCAAATTCATCAATGGAACATCTCCACCATTTAGACCTGGAGTAGAGTCCAAAAAGCTTTCCATCTTGTCACGGTCAAGCTCTTTCCTTCCAAGAAGGTCGGCATAAAAGGACCTCACGACCTCCAGAATCCCTGACCTGGACTTTGTCACGGAACCTGTACTGTCCTTAAGGCCAACGACCGCTTTAACAGCTACACCTTGTTTGCAGTTCTGGTAAGGGTCAGGTGAGTGGTACTTCCCATAGTCCCTCTCCAGAACCAAAGAGGCATGCCGGTCATATTGACACTTCCTGAGAAGGAGTTTCACTTCGGAGATTGCCCCAGGATCTCCTCCTCTCGAGACAAGAATATCCAGCTTCCTTCGCAAACGTTGGTAGGTCATGTATTTATTAAACTGTGTTCTATTGGCTAGGCCCCTGAAGAATCCAGCGATCCTCTTTTTGGTCAGCTCCCACCACTCAGCCTTGCTGCTACAAAAGTCCAGGAGGGTCACCTGTGCCTGAAAGAATTCCTCAAAGGATTGTCTAACATGTTCTTCCTGGAGTAGAGTCGAATTCAATCTCCAGATGCCCTTTCCTCTCTGAGGGGCGTCTGAAGCATTCAGGGCCACAGATAGCATACAGTGATCAGAGAACTCTACTGCAAGCACCACTGGGGGTGAGAAAGCAGAGGCCTCCTTCAAAAAAAACCTGTCTATCCTACTCTGACTATTACCACGATGAAAGGTGAACCCGGTGTCATCCGGGAGGTGCGCAATGTGCACATCCACAAGACCAGCATCCCTAACCATACTATTTAAAAAAACGCTATCATATCCCAGCCTGTCCTTGAAGTCCTTCCTGTCCTTGGGCCTAATTACTGTATTAAAGTCACCTCCAAAGACCACTTGCCGGGATGTAAAAAGAAATGGCTTGATCCTTGTAAAAAGGCATTTCCTGTCCCACTTTGTGTGCGGCCCATAGATATTAATTAGGCGCAGGTCCTGCCCTCCCACAAGGACGTCTAAGACCATACATCTCCCAATCTCCACCTCAATAACCCGCCGGACAGTTACCATGCCGGTTTTAAACAACACCGCCACACCGCCGTAAGGCTCGGCCGCAAGAGACCAGTAAGATGGACCATACCTCCACTCTCTCTTGGCCATATGAATATCTGCCAAGGAGGTGAGCCTAGTCTCTTGCAAAAATAAAATTTCAGCATCTAATTGGCTGAACAAAAAGAAGGCCATAGAACGAGCTCTCACTGACTTAATGCTGGCGACATTTATTGTCGCCACTTTTAACGGAGGGGGAACCGCCATTTGGGTTATTGGGTGGATTGCTTCTTAGCTCCCCTCTGCTGCTCATCACCAGAAGCCTCCCTCTTTCTTGAGGCCGCCTCCAACTCCATCTCTGACTCAGAGCTCAGCTCTGAAGAAGCGCCAGATGACGAAATGTCCCACCTAGAGGACCTACGACGGGTGGAGACATGCACCGGAGCTTCCCGTCCCCGTTCCGTCCTCACCGCCTGCTTCTTCCGCCGCCCAACCTTCCTTCTCTCCTCCAGGTACTTGAGGTCAGCCTCAGAGATGCCCTCATCCCTTGTTTTTTTCTTTGAAGCGACCTTTTTAGTACCCGCTATCACTCCTGATGGGGGGGGTAAATCCGACTTAACAGGGATAGACTTCTGGGGGGTAACTGACTCAGGGGCCACAGACTTGGAAGGTTCTGACACAAGAGGAGCGGGTACAGTAGGCTGGGGGGACACAGAGACAGATACAGAAGGAGTACTTACAGACACAGAAGGGGTGGTCACAGGAACTGGGGAGGGAACTGGGGAGGAAACCCGGGAGGGATCCTGAGCAGGACCAGGGGGGTCGGTCACCGCTGAGGAGGATGGTACACCAGGGGCCTCCCCCTCCATCCTGTCCAGCCTTGACATCTCATCCACTACCTCCTTCTCCATATTGTGCCAGGCTTCAGGGCACCTGCTATAAGGGTGGCCAAGTCGCAGGCACAGGTTGCACCTGATCTTCTGGGTGCAGTCCTTGGCCATATGACCCTGACCCCGACACACTGAGCATATCAAGGCCGAACAGGAGGAGCTAAGGTGCCCCCTCTCTCCACAGCGGTGGCACAGCTTCGGCTGACCAGGGTAGAAGACGGTCATCCTATCCCTCCCTATGAAAGCCGAGGAGGGCAGGTGACGGACAACATTTCCATCCCTGGCCAGCCTGACTGTTACCGACCATCCCCCAGTCCAGATGTTACGCTCATCTAATATTTTACTGGGTTTGGTCAAAACCTCCCCGTAGTTCCTCAACCAGACCTCCAGATCCCTGGCAGGGACGCTCTCATTGGTGAGGATGATAGTGATCTTTTTTACTGTTGACCGCTGCGAAATCGCAACTGGGGCCAGACTTTCCCATTCGGGTCTTGACCTGCACCGGGCCTCATATCGTTCCCAGAACAGGTCAAGACCCTCTGGCTTGGTGAAACTGACTGTATACTCTCGCGTCCCTGACACATGAATAAAAGCATACAAATCATTTACCCCAAAACCCATTTCCAGGATTAAATCCACCACTGCACGCCTTGCAGGGGGGACTGCACCACCCTCCCATTTCAGGATGACAACATTACGTCTTGGACCCCCAGCAGAAGCCAGAGACCCAAGACCAGATCCCGGGGGGCTCCAGGTAGTAGCTCGTAGGGGAAAACCCTGCTTGGGGGCGGAGCTACCAGGGGCAGAGCGCAACACCTGAGCAAAAGTGGGTTTATTAGGGCCAAGACCCCACACCGAAGTCACTTTATCTGCATGAACAGAGTTAGTATTGTCCATCCCACCTGAACTGGGACCATTGTCCATCCCACCTGAAATGGGACCATTGTCCATCCCACCTGAACTGGGACCATTGTCCATCCCACCTGAAATGGGACCATTGTCCATCCCACCTGAACTGGGATGATTATTATCAGCCACACACACATTCCCATCAGGAACAGTCACTGTTGCTGCTGCAGTACCGGCCGTCGCCTGATGCTGCGCTGTGGAGTCCTGAGCAGCAGTGGGGCAATCAGCTCTGGTCTCAGCATCAGGAGGGTTAATGGGTTCTGCTGGGACTTGCAGTTCCTTCACAGGAATGTCATTTTTTAAACGGATCTCTTGCTGCATTGCAGCCTCAGCAGGCACATTATTACTGCATACATTCTGATTATTAGGCACATTATCAGTCATGGTGCTAGATGGTACAAACACAGTCTTATTCACAACATGGGGTTTAGCAGGCTTCACTTTATCAGGTACACCATCTGCAATATCTTCATCATTAAATACCATCTGATCCCCCCGCACAGGAGACTCCATTACCTGGATCACCCTCAACATGCCTCCTGAGTCCTGGGAAGGCATTGGGGTGCTTACCTCTCCCTGGGGGGGCAGGGGGTCAGAACTGGGGGTCTCCTCCTCCTCCACCTCCATCTTTGTCACCTTTGCAAACCTCCTTTCATTGGAGAACTTTTCCTTGAAAGGACCATCCCTTCCTTCCATTATGGCCACGATGGTCTCCTGGTGGTCCACACGGACCTTGGCCAGTTGGATCTCTGGATCCATGGATCCGCGTTTCTGGCTATGCAAGCCTTCACGTTGCCTTCGCAGGCGCTTCAGCTCCGCACGTAGCTTGTACAGCTTATCCCTCTCCCGGTTTAGGACTTTTATCCCGGCCACCACTCGCTCCCGAATGGCCTCCGATCCTTCATCCACACCAGGGGCAGAGAGATCACCAGCTGAGGCTTGTAGAGGGGCAGACATGTCAGCAGATGGCCCAGGAGATGGCTGAGAGCCTCCAGCAGGGGAGGCCCCACTGCCCTCCATGGCCTCCCCAGAAAGGGGCCAGGAGAGCTGGGAGAGATTTCCAGGCAACTCCCTTCTCACACAGCAGCTCCAGACACACCTTCCTCCTCACACACCTGTGCTCCAATGGTGGGTGGGTCACTATTGATCTTTTATTGAAAAGAATCAAGCAACCAATTTTATACAAAAGTAAAAAACATAACTATAGTACAAAACTTCAAACATAAATCCAAGGAATACACATCCGGGTTCAGAATATATACAATATATACACTATACACCACCACCAAAACATTACTACAAAACTATTTACACAAAGCAGCAGAGAGGGCCTAAGAGGCACAACCCGTCACCTATGTACGCAGCCATTTATCAAAAATGTATCAAAAATAATAATCTAGGGTGATAAGAGACAGACAGCCACACCCGGGAAAGAGACTCCTGGCAGTCAGGGAGGCTTGAAACCCCTCCACGCCTTCAGCCAAGCCCCCTGACCCCGCTTGTCTCTCTCAAGCCCCCGAATCTTCCCCACCTCATGCACAATGTCATACACCACCACCTCAACAGGAAGGATTTTTTGCCGAATGCTGACCTGACACCGTGCGTTCCAGGTGAAATAACGGACCACTAGGCTAACTAAAAAAAGTGTATCCAAACAAAAACCTCCACCGGTACTGAATGCTCCGTACACCCACTCGGCATAACCCAGCCTGGAGAGGAAAGGAACACCGAGCGCCCGCCCCACCTGTTTGTACACTTCTATGTTAAAAGGGCAACGAAGCAGAAAATGGTCCATAGTCTCCTCCTCACCTGCACACTCCTCCCGAGGACAGCTACGATCCACCCCACTGCGGAATTTCAAATTGCCCCGAACATAGAGCCTCCCATGGAAGCACAACCAGGCCAGATCCCTAAATTTAGGAGGTATTCTATCCAAATTAATTAGTCTCAACCCCGCCCTCAAAACTGGGCCTGGGCAATCCCTTAAGGCCAGTGGGTCATGAAAGACTTCGCTCAAGACTCGACTCATAAGGTCTTTCCTCGGAACCGATCTGAGATCTTCAGCCGACAATCGCCACTGCCGCAGTAACTTCAGGCACGGAGCTACATAGGCTGGTAGCTGACCACGATGACCCCTGCGATTCTTCACTTGGCCACCTTCTTCCCAAAGTCGCAGCAAAGGACTAAACCAAGATCTAAATATGCCTGCCCATCCAGGAGGTTCCACTGCAAGCATACTACCAATGTTAAACTTGAGAAAAAGCAGTGAAAAGAAAAGAACTGGGTTGACCATACCTAAGCCACCCTCCCTCCTGGATAGGTAGGTGACATTCCTCTTGATGGGGTTCAGTCTGTTCCCCCACAGCATCTGGAAGAACACACTACTGACCCTAGCATAGAGAGACACTGGCAAGATGCAGACAAAGCTGACATACAAGAAGATCGGAATCAGGTAGGTCTTAATCAGATCAACCCTTTCCCTCATAGATAACTTCCATCTCTTCCAGTTGACCACCTTAGCATTGGCAATTTCCAGTCTGCCTTCCCAGTTTTTGAGGCCATAATCGCCGGGTCCAAATTCAATGCCTAGTATCTTAATTCTTTCCCGGGGCACTGGAAAGGTGTCCGGGAGATCAAACCCCTCACCTTCCTTTCCCATCCAGAAAACTTCGCTCTTTTCCTGATTGATCTTGGAGCCTGATGCTTCAGAATACCGTGATGTCAGAGAGACCACCTCCTCCGCCTCATCCGTCCCAGTGACAATCACCGATACATCGTCCGCATAAGCAACAACCCTCAATGGCGGCTCACCCGGGAGACCCACTGGTACCCCACACAACATGCCGCTCTCTAGCCTCCTGATGAAGGGGTCGATTGCAAACACATAGAGCAGGGGACTCAGGGGACAACCCTGGCGCACCCCGGAGCCAACCTCAAAGGACTGCCCAACCCAACCATTAACAAGAGGGAAGCTTTCTGCCCCCTTATACAAGACTTTCAGCCAATCAACAAAACCACCCGGCAGACCGTACTTACTAAGGAGCAACCACAGGTACTCATGGTTAACACGATCAAAAGCCTTTGCCTGATCCAATGTCAGCAAGTACTTTCCCCAGCCTGCAGCCCTGCACCGCTCCAAGGCCTCCCGGACAGCTAACACCGCTGTGAAGGTGCTCCTACCCTGGACCGAACAGTGCTGATGGCGAGAAAGCAAAGACTCTGCTACTGACGACAGGCGCCAGAAAAATATCTTCGCCAGTATCTTTCTATCGACATTAAGAAGGCTGATGGGGCGCCAATTCTCAATCATCGAAGGATCTTTACCCTTTGACAGAAGAATCACAGCCGAGTGCCTCATGGAAGGGGATAGCACCCCCTCAGCAAGACAACTGTTAAAAACCTCTACCAAATGTGGGGCCAGAATAGACTTAAAGGCTTTGTAGAACTCAGCCGTCAAGCCATCCGGTCCGGGTGACTTTTTGATGGCAAGCTGTTCAATTGCCCTCATCACCTCTTCAACTGTGATCTCCTCTGTCAAATTCATCAATGGAACATCTCCACCATTTAGACCTGGAGTAGAGTCCAA
The DNA here is from genome assembly GCF_905171775.1 of Rana temporaria. Lineage (NCBI taxonomy): Eukaryota > Metazoa > Chordata > Amphibia > Anura > Ranidae > Rana > Rana temporaria. Next base: position 25,656,370 of record NC_053492.1, read on the forward strand.
AAAGCTTTCCATCTTGTCACGGTCAAGCTCTTTCCTTCCAAGAAGGTCGGCATAAAAGGACCTCACGACCTCCAGAATCCCTGACCTGGACTTTGTCACGGAACCTGTACTGTCCTTAAGGCCAACGACCGCTTTAACAGCTACACCTTGTTTGCAGTTCTGGTAAGGGTCAGGCGAGTGGTACTTCCCATAGTCCCTCTCCAGAACCAAAGAGGCATGCCGGTCATATTGACACTTCCTGAGAAGGAGTTTCACTTCAGAGATTGCCCCAGGATCTCCTCCTCTTGAGACAAGAATATCCAGCTTCCTCCGCAAACGTTGGTAGGTCATGTATTTATTAAACTGTGTTCTATTGGCTAGGCCCCTGAAGAATCCAGCGATCCTCTTTTTGGTCAGCTCCCACCACTCAGCCTTGCTGCTACAAAAGTCCAGGAGGGTCACCTGTGCCTGAAAGAATTCCTCAAAGGATTGTCTAACATGTTCTTCCTTGAGTAGAGTCGAATTCAATCTCCAGATGCCCTTTCCTCTCTGAGGGGCGTCTGAAGCATTCAGGGCCACAGATAGCATACAGTGATCAGAGAACTCTACTGCCTGCACCACTGGGGGTGAGAAAGCAGAGGCCTCCTTCAAAAAAAACCTGTCTATCCTACTCTGACTATTACCACGATGAAAGGTGAACCCGGTGTCATCCGGGAGGTGCGCAATGTGCACATCCACAAGACCAGCATCCCTAACCATACTATTTAAAAAAACGCTATCATATCCCAGCCTGTCCTTGAAGTCCTTCCTGTCCTTGGGCCTAGTTACTGTATTAAAGTCACCTCCAAAGACCACTTGCCGGGATGTAAAAAGAAATGGCTTGATCCTTGTAAAAAGGCATTTCCTGTCCCACTTTGTGTGCGGCCCATAGATATTAATTAGGCGCAGGTCCTGCCCTCCCACAAGGACGTCTAAGACCATACATCTCCCAATCTCCACCTCAATAACCCGCCGGACAGTTACCATGCCGGTTTTAAACAACACCGCCACACCGCCGTAAGGCTCGGCCGCAAGAGACCAGTAAGATGGACCATACCTCCACTCTCTCTTGGCCATATGAATATCTGCCAAGGAGGTGAGCCTAGTCTCTTGCAAAAATAAAATTTCAGCATCTAATTGGCTGAACAAAAAGAAGGCCATAGAACGAGCTCTCACTGACTTAATGCTGGCGACATTTATTGTCGCCACTTTTAACGGAGGGGGAACCGCCATTTGGGTTATTGGGTGGATTGCTTCTTAGCTCCCCTCTGCTGCTCATCACCAGAAGCCTCCCTCTTTCTTGAGGCCGCCTCCAACTCCATCTCTGAATCAGAGCTCAGCTCTGAAGAAGCGCCAGATGAGGAAATGTCCCACCTAGCGGACCTACGACGGGTGGAGACAGGCACCAGAGCTTCCCGCCCCCGTTCCGTCCTCACCGCCTGCTTCTTCCGCCGCCCAACCTTCCTTCTCTCTTCCAGGTACTTGAGGTCAGCCTCAGAGATGCCCTCATCCCTTGTTTTTTTCTTTGAAGCGACCTTTTTAGTACCCGCAACCACTCCTGATGGGGGGGGTAAATCCGACTTAGGAGGGATAGACTTCTGGGGGGTAACTGACTCAGGGGGCACAGACTTGGAAGGTTCTGACACAAGAGGAGCGGGTACAGTAGGCTGGGGGGACACAGATACAGAAGGAGTACTTACAGACACAGAAGGGGTGGTCACAGGAACTGGGGAGGAAACTGGGGAGGGATCCTGAGCAGGACCAGGGGGGTCGGTCACCGCAGCGGAGGATGGTACACCAGGGGCCTCCCCCTCCATCCTGTCCAGCCTTGACATCTCATCCACTACCTCCTTCTCCATATTGTGCCAGGCCTCAGGGCATCTGCTATAAGGGTGGCCAAGTCGCAGGCACAGGTTGCACCTGATCTTCTGGGTGCAGTCCTTGGCCATATGACCCTGACCCCGACACACTGAGCATATCAAGGCCGAACAGGAGGAGCTAAGGTGCCCCCTCTCTCCACAGCGGTGGCACAGCTTCGGCTGACCAGGGTAGAAGACGGTCATCCTATCCCTCCCTATGAAAGCCGAGGAGGGCAGGTGACGGACAACATTTCCATCCCTGGCCAGCCTGACTGTCACCGACCATCCCCCAGTCCAGATGTTACGCTCATCTAATATTTTAACGGGTTTGGTCAAAACTTCCCCGTAGTTCCTCAACCAGACCTCCAGATCCCTGGCAGGGACGCTCTCATTGGTGAGGATGATAGTGATCTTTTTTACTGTTGACTGCTGCGAAATCGCAACTGGGGCCAGACTTTCCCATTCGGGTCTTGACCTGCACCGGGCCTCATATCGTTCCCAGAACAGGTCAAGACCCTCTGGCTTGGTGAAACTGACTGTATAATCCCGCGTCCCTGACACATGAATAAAAGCGTAGAGATCGTTAACCCCAAAACCCATTTCTAGAATTAAATCCACCACTGCACGCCTTGCAGGGGGGATTGCACCACCTTCCCATTTCAAGATGACAACATTACGTCTTGGGCCCCCAGCAGAAGCCAGAGACCCAAGACCATATCCCGGGGGGCTCGAGGTGGTAGCTCGTAGAGGAAAACCCTGCTTGGGGGCGGAGCTGCCAGGGACAGAGCGTACCACCTGAGCGAAAGTGGGTTTATTGGGGCCAAGACCCCACACTGAAGTCACTTTATCTGCATGAACAGAGTTAGTATTGTCCATGCCACCTGAAATGGGACCATTGTCCATCCCACCTGAAATGGGACCATTGTCCATCCCACCTGAACTGGGATGATTATTATCAGTCACACACACATTCCCATCAGGTATAATTATAGTTTCTGTTGCAGTACCGGCCGTCGCCTGATGCTGCGCTGTGGAGTCCTGAGCAGCAGTGGGGCAATCAGCTCTGGTCTCAGCATCAGGAGGGTTAATGGGTTCTGCTGGGACTTGCAGTTCCTTCACAGGAATGTCATTTTCTGAACGTGTCTCTTGCTGCATTGCAGCCTCAGCAGGCACATTATTACTGCATACAGGACTGGCAGTCTTATTATTAGGCACATTATCAGTCATTGATGGTACATACACAGTCTTATTCACAACATGGGGCTTAGCTGGCTTCACTTTATCAGGTACACCATCTGCAATATCTTCATCATTAAAGACCATCTGATCCCCCCGCACAGGAGACTCCATTACCTGGATCACCCTCAGCATGCCTCCTGAGTCCTGGGAAGGCATTGGGGTGCTTACCTCTCCCTGGGGGGGCAGGGGGTCAGAACTGGGGGTCTCCTCCTCCTCCACCTCCATCTTTGTCACCTTTGCAAACCTCCTTTCGTTGGAGAACTTTTCCTTGAAAGGACCATCCCTTCCTTCCATCATGGCCACGATGGTCTCCTGGTGGTCCACACGGACCTTGGCCAATTGGATCTCTGGATCCATGGATCCGCGTTTCAGACTATGCAAGCCTTCACGTTGCCTTCGCAGGCGCTTCAGCTCCGCACGTAGCTTATACAGCTTATCCCTCTCCCGGTTTAGGACTTTTATGCCGGCCACCACTCGCTCCCGAATGGCCTCCGAGCCTTCATCCACACCAGGGGCAGAGAGATCACCAGCTGAGGCTTGTAGAGGGGCAGACATGTCAGCAGATGGCCCAGGAGATGGCTGAGAGCCTCCAGCAGGAGAGGCCCCACTGCCCTCCATGGCTTCCCCAGAAAGGGGCCAGGAGAGCTGGGAGAGATTTCCAGGCAACTCCCTTCTCACACAGCAGCTTCTCACACACCTTCCTCCTCACACACCTGTGCTCCAATGGTGGGTGGGGCACTATTCCTGCCACTGACACCAAAGATGGGACACTATTCCTCCCACTGACACCAATGATGGGACACTATTCCTCCTAATGATACCAATGATGGGCACAATTCCTCCTACTGATATCAATGAAGGGACACTATTTCTCCTACTGATATCAATGATGGGACACTATTCCTTCTACTGATATCAATGACGGGACACTATTCCTCCTTACTGATACCAATGATGGGACACTATTCCTCCCACTGATACCAATGATGGGACACTATTCCTCCCACTGATACCAATGATGGGACACTATTCCTCCCACTGATACCAATGATGGGGCACTATTCCTCCCACTGATACCAATGATGGGACACTATTCCTCCCACTGATACCAATGATGGGACACTATTCCTCCCACTGATACCAATGATGGGGCACTATTCCTCCCACTGATACCAATGATGAGACACTATTCCTCCCACTGATACCAATGATGGGACACTTTCCTCCCATTGATACCAGAGATGGGGCACCGGCATGCATTTTACCAAGACATCCACCTATAAACATGCAAAATGTCAGATCCCTAGCACATCTAGATCATGGTGAGGGTAAGAACTTATTGGCCTCCCCTCGTATTTGACCGGAGGCAGGAGGGGCCCGTAGACAACGTGGGGCTCCTTTGCAGTTATCTGTTCCTGTGCATGAATGTGCATTGCGTCAAAATGAATGGGCTGCCAACGCACAGAAGCGGACCAAAAAAAGAGACGTGCAGCTTTTTTTCACAAGCGGCACACCTCAGAGCATGGCAGCGCGTTGCCGCGCAATTCGGAAATGTATGGAACTGTGACGCGCATTAACGCATGCATTTTACCGCGGGAAAGTGCGTTTCTGAAATGTAATTGCGGTTATATACTGTATTATGCTTTCGAAAAAAAATGATGCCTACAGGATATATATATATTTTTTTTTAAAACTCTTTTGCACTCCTCGCTTCCCCTCCCCCATTTTTTTTTTTAGATGACTTTGTGGGGTTGACTTAGTAAAGACAAATAGGCCCAGATTCACAGAGAGCGGGCGCACATTACGCCGCCGTAGCGCAAACAATGTACGATACGCCAACGCAGCGCAGAGAGGCAAGCATGGAATTCACCAAGCCAGTGCACCCAACGCTGCGCTGGGTTTTCGAAGGCGTACGCCGGCGTAGGTGGAAGTGGGCGTGACCCCATGCAAATGATGGGCCGAGCGCCAGATAGATACGTATCACGAACTGCGCATGCGCCGAGACGTGGACGCATCCCCCTGCGCATGCTCACAACCACCTCGGAACAACTGCCTAAACTACGCCGGATCACTGCGTACGGCGTGAACGTAACCTATGCCCAGCCAGACACACATCCAACGTAAACAACGTAAAATACGCCGGCTTGTGTTCCCTGGTGCAGACCTTTGCATGTCTGCTGCTGGATTACACCTCCTTTATGGGGAATAACTTTACGCCAGACGTACAACTTACGCGCACTTCGTCGGGCTCGCGTATGTTCGTGAATCGCCGTATTTCACTCATTTGCATATTTGAATGGCTAATCAATGGGAGCGCCACAATGCGTCCAGCCTAAATGTGCGCCCACCCTACGCCGGCGTAGGCAAGTTGCGTCGGCGGGATGAAGCCTTTTTTTAGGCGCATATCTGTTTGTGGGTCCGGCGCACAGATACGACGGCGCACATTTGCACTTACGTCGGCGTATCTTGTTATACGTCGGTTTAAGTGCTTTGTGAATCTGGGCTATAGATTCTGCGCTATGCAAAGTGCGGTTGCTCCAGGACTTAGTAAATGAGGGGAAGCTCTGCTGATTCCATCATCCAATCAGGTGCAAGCAAAAATTATGTATTTTTTAGCATTTTCCTTGGGTATTCTTTGCAAAGTGAAGCTTTATCTCATTTACTAAGCTCTGGAGAAACTGCACTTTGCAAAGTCTATTTGCCTTTAGTAAATCCACCCCCTGTGTCTCCTCCAGCTCTAAGCCCCGTCTATCCCTCTGTGTACTCTGCTATGCACTGTTACGTTTCTTCCACTAGGCTTGTTTCTGAGATAACATATTTCCGTACGTCAACAAATGGAGGGGCCTGGCCCTGGCACTGAACCCTGCTCAGCAAATACAATGCTTGTATTGCCCTTTACCGGGAACCAGAGAACAGGCGGCACGCAGATTCTTTTTTTGTTGCAAGGCTTCCCTTTATAAAAGGTAAAAAATGTATTCTTTTGTGCTGTATTTTGGGGTTTTCTCATTTATGTTGATAGGAACTATCGTTAACCGTGAAGCTAAAAAAAAAAAAAAAAAAACTTGATGCCTGAATGCAGTTTTGTGACTTTGGCCTGCGTTAGTAAAACTGTAACAACTTAGGAATGTATTTTTGAAAAATTGACTTTAGCAATTCGCATTATTGTAAATCTGTCCTGTATAAATCTGCAAAAAAAAAAAAACACCAAAAAATGATTTATGTTAATTTCTGTGCTTTTCAAATGCATTTCATTGATTTAAAGCAGAAAATACTGCATTTGTCCACTAGATGGCACTAATAATATATATATATTTTTTTACCCCCTAAATACATTGGGCCAGATTCACATAGGTTAGCGGATCTTTAGATCCGCGTAACCTATCTGATTTAAGATCCGCCGCTGCAAGTTTTTGAGGCAAGTGGTTAATTCACAAAGCACTTACCTCAAAACTTGCGGCGGCGTATCGTAAATCCCCCGGCGGAATTCAAATTCCGCGGCTAGGGGGAGTGTACTATTGAAATCAGGCGCGTCCCTGCGCCGATCGAATAGCGCATGCGCCGTCCGGAAATTTTCCCAGCGTGCATTGCTCCAAATGACGTCGCAAGGACGTCATTGGTTTCGACGTTTACGTAAATCACGTCCATCCGTATTCGCGAACGACTTACGCAAACGACGTAAAAAATTCAAAGTTCGTCGCGGGAACGACGGCCATACTTAACATTGGCTGCGCCTCATAGACCCAGGGGTAACTATACGCCGGAAAAAGCCGAACGCAAACGGCGTAACAAAAAAATGCGCCGGGCGGTCGTTCGTTTCTGAATCGGCGTAAATGCTCATTAGCATATTCAACGCGTAAAAGACACGGAAGCGCCACCTAGCGGCCGGCCTGGAATTGCATCCTAAGATCCGACGGTGTAAGTCACTTACACCTGTCGGATCTTAGGCATATCTATGCATAACTGATTCTATGAATCAGGCGCATGGAAGCAAGCAAACATTCATTGATGGGCGCTGGTGAGGCTGCATTTGATGGGCGCTGTTGAGGCTGCATTGATGGGCGCTGTTGAGGCTGCATTGATGTGCACTGGTGAGACTGTATTGATGGGCGCTGGTGAGGCTGCATTGATGTGCACTGGTGAGACTGTATTGATGGGCGTTGGTAGGCTGCATTGATGTGCACTGGTGAGACTGTATTGATGGGCGCTGGTGAGGCTGCATTTGATGGGCGCTGGTGAGGCTGCATTGATGGGCGCTGGTAGGCTGCATTGATGTGCACTGGTGAGTGGGCGCTGTTGAGACTGCATTGATGGGTGCTGGTGAGGCTGCATTTGATGGGCGCTGGTGAGGCTGCATTTGATGGGCGCTGGTGAGGCTGCATTTGATGGGCGCTGGTAAAGCTGCTTTAGATGGGCGCTGGTGAGGCTGCATTTATGGGCACTGGTAGAATGCATTGATGGGCGCTGGTAAAGCTGCATTTGATGGGCGCTGGTAAAGCTGCATTTGATGGGTACTGGTGAGGCTACATTGATGGGTGCTGGTGAGGCCGCATTTGATGGGCGCTGGTGACGCTGCATTTATGGACACTGGTAGAATGCATTGATGGGTGCTGGTGAGGCCGCATTTGATGGGCGCTGGTGACGCTGCATTTATGGACACTGGTAGAATGCATTCATGGGCGCTGGTGAGGCTGCATTGACCGGCGCTGGTAGGCTACATTGATGGGCACTGGTAGGCTGCATTGATGGGCACTGGGAGGGTGCATTGATGGGCGCTGGTGAGGCTGCATTTGATGGGCGCTTCATTAAAAAGTTGGGGTTTACATGGGCAGGGAAAAGGGGTGGAGACAAGGGGGGCGGCAAAATGAGGTTTCGTCTAGGGTGTCAAATATCCTTGCACCATCCCTGCCCCTTATTGTACCAGTTCAGCTATAACTCCAGGTTGTGGTGGGTTTTTGGGGTCATTTGGTTGATGAGACCATTACAGATCTCTATAATCATGTGATTTTTGTCTCCCATTGACAACGAGCGCGGTAATGGGGTGTAAGCTGATTGCGCTCGTTTTCCCTGCCGCTAATTAGCAGGTCGGACAGATGTTAGGAGGGACAATGCATTCTGTTTGCACCGCTGCTCTTTTTTGATCTCTCGCTCTAGGACACATGCATTCCTCCCACGCCAAGCGGCGTGATCCCCTTCCTTCCCTGCTGTGCTTCTATAGAAGATCGGGATTTAACGCCGCCGCTGCTTGTACATAAAGACAGTGTGTGGGAACGAACCTTTTCAATGCTGACTTCTATTCTCTCCTGCAGCAATTACATTTTACAATTAGGCTAAAAATGGCCGAGCATTCAGAAAACAGAACGTTCTGTCTTAACCGCGTACGGGGAGGTATTCATTTGTGTCTTTTCTATCTGACCGGAGTTCAGCTTTAAGATCGTCGTTCTTTTCTACCTGATTATATATCTACTGTACCCAACCGGCATCATTATTTTATTCATTTAACAAAAAATAAATAAACCAAACTGAGAATATTTACTGGTTTAGGGGAATTACATACATACATACTGGGCCAGATTCACAAAAGGGATACGACGGCGTTTCTCCTGATACGCCGTCGTATCTCTGTTTCTATCTATGCGCCTGATTCATAGAATCAGTTACGCATAGATATCCATAAGATCCGACAGGTGTAATTGTTTTACACTGTCGGATCTTAGGATGCAGTACCGCGCCCGCCGCTGGGTGGAGTTCGCGTCGTAAACCAGCGTCGGGTATGCAAATTAGCAGTTACGGCGGATCCCCGACAGATTTTCGCGTTCGCTACGTCGTCCGTAGTCAAGTTTCCCGTCGCAATTTTAGTCGTTATTTGACCTGCCCTAACTTTAGTCAGCAATCGTATTGCTGTCTAAAGTATGGCCGTCGTTCCTGCATCGAAATGTAAAATGTAACGTCGTTTGCGTAACACGTCCGGGAATACGGAAGTACGCTACACGCGTCGCCGTTCGAAAAAATGACGTCACGGCGCGCAAAGCACGACGGGAATTGCGAATCTGAGCATGCGCAGTAGGTCCGGCGCGGGAGCACGCCTAATTTAAATGGCACACGCCCATTTGAATTGGCCCGCTTTGCGCCGGAGGCCGCCGGCGTAGTTTTCATCGCAAGTGCTTGGTGAATCAGGCACTTGCGATGAAAACTTGCGGCGGTGTAATGTATCTACGATACGTTACGCCGCCGCAGTTCTATGTGAATCTGGCCCACTATTACTACTGTACAATAACATACTATACAATGATCCCTTCCATAATGGAAGCTAACACCTGCTCAGACACATGTGGACAGACACTAAAGATGTCACATACAGTATCTCACAAAGGTGAGTACACCCCTAAGTGAAAATATCCAAATTGGGCCCAATTAGCCATTTTCCCTTTGCTACAATGTAGTGTAGTGAGTGTACAGCTTGTATAACAGTGTACATTTGCTGTCCTCTCAAAATAACTCAACACACAGCCATTAATGTCTAAACCACTGACAACATAAGTGAGTACACCCCTAAGTGAAAATGTCCCAATTGGGCCCAATTAGCCATTTTCCCTCCCCGGTGTCATGTGACTCGTTAGTGTTACAAGGTCTCAGGTGTGAATAGGGGGCAGGTATGTTAAATTTGGTGTTATCGCTCTCACTCTCTCATACTGGTCACTGGAAGTTCAACATGGCACCTCATGGCAAAGAACTATCTGAGGATCTGAAAAAAAATAATGTTTGTTCTACATAAAGATGGCCTAGGCTATAAGAAGATTGCCAAGAGCCTGAAACTGAGCTGCAGCACGGTGGCCAAGACCATACAGCGGTATAACAGGACAGGTTCCACTCAGAACAGGCCTCGTCATGGTCCACCAAAGAAGTTGAGGTCACGTGCTCAGCGTCATATCCAGAGGTTGTCTTTGGGAAATAGACGTATGAGTTCTGCCAGCATTGCTGCAGAGGTTGAAGGGGGGGAGGGTCAGCCTGTCAGTGCTCAGACCATACGCCACACACTGCATCAAATTGGTCTGCATGGCTGTCGTCCCAGAAGGAAGCCTCTTCTAAAGATGATGCACAAGAAAGACCACAAACAGTTTGCTGAAGACAAGCAGACTAAGGACATGGATTACTGGAACTGTGTTCTGTGGTCTGATGAGACCAAGATAAACTTATTTGGTGTCAGATGGTGTCAGGCGTGTGTGGCGGCAACCAGGTGAGGAGTACAAAGACAAGTTTGTCTTGCCTACAGTCATGCATGGTGGTGGGAGTGTCATGGTCTGGGGCTGTATGAGTGCTGCCGGCACTGGGGAGCTACAGATCATTGAGGGAACCATAAATGCCAACATGTACTGTGACATACTGAAGCAGAGCATGATCCCCTCCCTTCGGAGACTGGGCCGCAGGGTAGTATTCCAACTTAACGACCCCAAACACACCTCCAAGACGACCACTGCCTTGCTAAAGAAGCTGAGGGTAAAGGTGATGGACTGGCCAAGCATGTCTCCAGACCTAAACCCTATTGATCATCTGTGGGACATCCTCCAACGGAAGGTGGAGGAGCGCAAGGTCTCTAACATCCACCAGCTCTGTGATGTCATCATGGAGGAGGGGAAGAGGACTCCAGTGCCAACCTGTGAAGCTCTGGTGACCTCCATGCCCAAGAGGGTTAAGGCAGTGCTGGAAAATTAATGGTGGCCACACAAAATATTGAGACTTTGGGCCCAATTTGGACATTTTCACTTAGGGGTGTACTCACCTTTGTTGACATTAATGGCTGTGTGCTGAGTTATTTTGAGGGGACCGGAAATGTACACTGTTATACAAGCTGTACACTCACTACACAACATTGTAGATACAAAGTGTCATTTCTTCAGTGTCGTCACATGAAAAGATAGAAGAAAATATGAACAAAAATGTAAGGGGTGTACTTACTTTTGTGAGATACTGCATGTCCTACAAATAATATGACAAGCAGCTTGATGAAACGACTGCTTGAATGATTGACTTGCCATCATACATAGGAGAACATTTGTCCAACTAACTGCCAGTTTAAGAATCTTAGTTGCCATCTGCTGTGCAGAGCCTGGCGTTCTGGAGCATGACAATCTGCTCCGTACCCAGCAGATGAAGCTGATAAAGGAAACAAGTGAGTCTTTCTTTCCGATCTCATTTCCTGATCGATGCGCAATGTTATCTGTTGCACAGCTCTTGCAGTGTGACACTGTGATAGGCAACAAACACTTTTGGGTCTTTCTTTGGACTCCCCTCCTTTCCCTAAATTTTGGGGGTGCATGAGTTGTCTTATAGTACAGTTGAACCTCGGATTACGAGGAGAATGCTCGTAATCCAAAGTACTCGCATATCAAAGCGAGTTTTCCCATTGAAGTCAATGGAAACAAAAATAATTTGTTCCGCATTGACTTCAATGGGATGCAATACCGATTGCGGCCAGAGGTGGGGGGCGCCAGAGAGCGCCGAAAACGACCAAAAAGGCCAGAGGACACTTTGGGCCAGATTCACAAAGAGATATGACGGTGTATCTACAGATACACCATCGTATCTCTGACTTACACTGGTCCTATCTATGCGCCTGATTCATAGAATCAGATACGCATAGATAGGGCTAGATCCGACAGTGTTACACTGTCAGATCTTTCTTTCCATTTAAAAATGGCGCCGGGGGCGTTCCCGATGATTTACGATAAATAATATGTAAATCAGCGAGATACGCAAATTCACGAACGTACGCGGACCCGTCGCAGTGTTCTTACATCGTTTCCGTAGCGGTTTTTCGTCGTATACTTACCCCTTCTTTTATCAGGCGCAGCCAATGTTAAGTATAGCCGGCGTTCCCGCGTCGAATTTGAATTTTTTAACGTCGTTTGCGTAAATGTCGTTCTCGAATACGGACGGACGTCGTTTACATAAGCGTCAAAACCACTGACCACTGTCCTAGCGACGTCAGTGGGAGCAATGCACGCCGGGAAATTTCGTGGACGGCGCATGCGCATTTAAATCGGCGCGGGAACGCGCCTGATTTAAATAGTACACTCCCCCTAGCCGCGGAATTTGAATTCCGCCGGGGGATTTAGGATCCGCCGCCGCAAGTTTGGAGGTAAGTGGTTTGTGAATTAGCCACTTTCCTCTCAAACTTGCGGGAGCGGATCTTAAATCACGTAGATCGAGCGGATCTATAGATCCGCTGATCTACGTGAATCTGGCCCTTTGGCTCGTTTCCTGCGCTGTAGTACCTCAGGCCAAAAGAGGTACTGTAGGCCAATGTTCTGCTTTTCTTGGCCCCTGCGCCCCCGTACCTCAGGCCAAATGAGGTATTGCAGACCTATTTTCGGCTCTGCTCGGCTTCTGCGCCCCCCCGTACCTCAGGCCAAATGAGGTACTGCAGGCCTATTTAGCTTGAATTCTGCTTGTCTTGCGAGTCAACACTCGCAAACCTAATCAGAATTTTTTTTAAAAGTTGCTCGCAAATCAAAATGCTCTTAAGCCAAGTTACTCTTAAACCGAGGTTCCACTGTATATATAAGCTCTAACCATTAACTTCCATTTGCTTTCTTTTAGGCTCCATTCACACCTAGGCGTTTTAACGCCTGAAGCCCGACGCTATTGCAGCCTGAAATACGCTGGAGGGGTGATTTAAGATTGTTCTCTATGGAGATGGTTCACATCTCCACGCCGAACGCCGAAACGCCATACGCCTGAAGCTCAAAACAAGACCCTGACCCTTTTTTTCAGGCGGCTTCGGCGTTCGGCATAGCCGACAATGTGTAAATCACTCCTCCAGCGAAAACCGCGGTAAAAAACGCTGCGTTTTGTTGCAGCAAATCGCGGTAAAAAACACCGCAATTTGTCACGGCAAATCGCGGTACAAAACGCTGCGCTAAGGTGTGAATGCAGCCTAAAGGCTGAAGTTTAATTTGTCTTCCCTGGTTTCTCTTCTTCAACAACATGCTGATAAAGTGTTGTAGCGCCCTTTACCATAGGTAGGTGCTAGCATAGGCCCAGATCCACAAAGAAATTACGCCGGCGTATCTATTGATACGCCGGCGTAATTTCTAAGATGCCCCGTCGTATCTTTGTTTTGTATCCACAAAACAAAGATACGACTGAATGTGGGCTCGATCCGACTGGCGTACCTCTTAGTACGCCATCGGATCTTAGGTGCACATTTACGCTGGCCGCTAGGTGGCGCTTCCGTCGATTTCCGCGATTTTTTTTACGTCGTTTACGTAAGGCTTTTTTCGGCGTAACGTTACCCCTGCTCTATGAGGCGTATGGACATCGGGCCTGCGTAGAATTTTCCGTTGTGTACGTCGTTTGCGTAAAACGTTCGTGAATAGGGCTTTGCCTAAATTACGTTCACATCGTCTAGGCATTGAGCGGGCGTAATGTAATTTGAAAATCCGACGTGATACTGAGCATGCGCGCGTACGAAAAAAGCTTCATTTACGTGGGGTCAAGCTTGTTTTACATAAACCCCCCCCCCCCCCTGTTCATCATTTGAATTCCGCGCCCTTACGCCGGGAGATTTACGCTACGCCGCCATAACTTTAGAGACAAGTGCTTTGTGAATACAGCACTTGCCTCTCAAAGTAGCGGCGGTGTAGCGTAACTAAAAATACGCCGCCCTACGTGGATCTGGCCCATAGTATTTTTGCTAGGGAAACTGTCAGCTCAGCTAAATTTAGGCAGGCCTATGCTTCAGGCTAGGCCTCTTTGTTTTGATCAGGGGGCAGGAAGTGGTTAGTGTAGCAGTGAGAGAAGTCCTGGGAGCAAAGGTCTGCAGGAGTTAAAGCGGTAGTAAACCCTGTTCTTGTTTTTTTTTTTTAAACCTGCCTGAAAGCCAAAAGCCATAATGAGCTAGTATGCACCGTGTTATGCAGGAGAAGAGACTGTAAATGTTAGAAGTACATCAGTTCACCAATTTATCAATGTTCACTAAATATGATGGCAAATCAACATGTTCTATGGGCATCCCATATCCTCCTTACCCCAACCAAGTTATAGCCCCCAATAAACAAAAACAAAACAACGCAAATGACTGTTCATTGTCTCTGAGGTGATAGATGAGGTCTGGCAGCAGGGTGATGTCATCTCTTTGTCCAGTTGACCAGTAGAAGAGAGGGATGGAGGGAGGGGATGTTCCACCCTTCTATATAGTAAAATGTAGCTGTATGTTTTGCTTTGTCTTTTTTACAGTCATTTTGCGATAACGCAAGGAAGCATAAAAACACCTGTACTGTAATAATTTTATTTATTAGTATTATTGTGGTTTATTACCAAAAAAGCTGTAAATACAAACTACTTACATTTTTAGGAAAACAATATACGGCATACAGAGTATAAAATAATATATATGCATTTATTATACACATGCACAAGCTATCTATCCTTCATAGCAAGACAGGGATACACTAGGTGATGATAGGGATACACTAAACGTTACTTCACTTGGGTTGTAGATTTCGTGTCATCCCCAGAAACAGTTCCTATTTTCAGTCTTTCTTTATGATGATGGAGCCGTCTTCCTTCTATCAATGATCTCTTCCAAAGCTCCTTGCTTCTCTGAGTTCTCCAAAACTACTTCTCTTTGGGCCAGATTCTCGTCCATTGTTACGCCGCACTTATGCCACCATATAGCAGGGGTAACTATACGCCTGGAAAAGCCTAACGTAAACGGCATAACTTTACTGCGTCGGCCGGGCGTACGTTCAGGAATTTGCGTATCTACCTAATTTGCATACTCAACGCGGAATTCGACGGAAGCGCCACCTAGCAGCCAGCGTAAAAATGCAGTTACGATCCGACGGCTTAAGAGACTTACACCTGTCGGATCGAACAGATATCTATGGGCAGATTCTCGTCCAGCGGCGTATCTGTACGGCGGCGTAACGTGTCCGATTTACGTTACGCCGCCGCAACTTAGACAGGCAAGCGCTGTATTCTCAAAGCACTTGCTCCGTAAGTTGCGGCGGCGTAGCGTAAATCGGCCGGCGTAAGCCCGCCTAATTCAAATTTGGATCAGGGGGGCGTGTTTTATGTAAATGTACTGTGACCCGATGTACTGTGACCCGATGTACTGTGACGCCGCCGCAACTTAGACAGGCAAGCGCTGTATTCTCAAAGCACTTGCTCCGTAAGTTGCGGCGGCGTAGCGTAAATCGTCCGGCGTAAGCCCGCCTAATTCAAATTTGGATCAGGGGGGCATGTTTTATGTAAATGTACTGTGACCCGATGTGATTGACGTTTTTCCCGAACGGCGCATGCGCCGTCCGTGGAATTTTCCAGTGTGCATTGCTCCAAAGTACGCCGCAAGGACATCATTGGCTTTGACGTGAACGTAAATGACGTCCAGCCCCATTCACGGACGACTTACGCAAACGACGTAACTTTTTCAAATTTTGACGGGGGGAAAGTCAGCCATACTTAACATTGTTACGCCACACTTATGCCACCATATACTGTAGCAGGGGTAACTATATGCCAGGAAAAGCCTAACGTAAACGGCATAACTTTACTGCGCCAGCCGGGCGTACGTTCAGGAATTCGCGTATCTACCTAATTTGCATACTCGACGCGGAATTCAACGGAAGCGCCACCTAGCGGCCAGCGTAAAAATGCAGTTACGATCCGACGGCGTAAGAGACTTACACCTGTCGGATCTAACAGATATCTATGGGCAGATTCTCGTCCAGCGGCGTATATCTCTACGGCGGCGTAACGTGTCTGACTTACGTTACGCCGCCGCAACTTAGACAGGCAAGCGCTGTATTCTCAAAGCACTTGCTCCGTAAGTTGCGGCGGCGTAGCGTAAATCGGCCGGCGTAAGCCCGCCTAATTCAAATTTGGATCAGGGGGGCGTGTTTTATGTAAATGTACTGTGACCCGATGTGATTGATGTTTTTCCCGAACGGCGCATGCGCCGTCCGTGGAATTTTCCAGTGTGCATTGCTCCAAAGTACGCCACAAGGACGTCATTGGTTTCGACGTGAACGTAAATGACGTCCAGCCCCATTCACGGACGACTTACGCAAACGACGTAACTTTTTCAAATTTCGATGCGGGAATGACGGCCATACTTAACATTGTTACACCGCACTTATGCTACCATATAGCAGGGGTAACTATATGCCGGGAAAAGCCTAACGTAAACGGCGTAACTTTATTGCGTCGGCCGGGCGTACGTTCGGGAATTCGCGTATCTACCTAATTTGCATACTCAACGCGGAATTCGATGGAAGCGCCACCTAGCGGCCAGCGTAAAAATGCAGTTACGATCCGACGGCGTAAGAGACTTACGCCTGTCGGATTTAACAGATATCTATGCGTAACTGATTCTAAGAATCAGGCGCATAGATACAACCGGCCGGACGCAGAGATACGACGGCGTATCTGGAGATACGCCGTCGTATCTGGAGATACGCCGTCGTATCTCCTCTAAGAATCTGGCCCCAAGTCTTCAAGTCCTCCTACTTCCTGCCAACATTACTTCCTGTTGCATGAGCTCCACGAACCAGTCAAGCAAGTTAATTAGCACATGCATAGGGAAAACATTGTTTCCTAAAAACAATACATGGTAACCAAAATGCATCATTCCATATTTTTTACGTGTAGCGGTACCCCCGCATGGGCTGCTTAGTGATGTGGCCCACCTGTCACCCCGCCCAGCCCAGCATTCAATTCTCAGTCACTCTAAGACAATGAACAGTCCATGTGCTTGTGTTTGTTTGTTTTTGAGGGAATTTAACTTGGATGGGGTAAGGATTCCGGATGAATTGTAGAACAATTGGTAGCGGCGGAGGCGATCGGGTGCTGCTGTCTAATGTGTGAGGATGCGAGTGAGGGAAAGATGGCCCCCACCCATCCTCATAGCTTTGCTGGGCGGAAGTGACGTCAAAACGTCAGTCCCGCCCAGCGTCTTAAAGAGATATTTTTTTGTTGTCATTTTTTTAAATGACAAAATTTCCATTTTTATTTATTTTTTGCATTTAAGTCTAAATATGAGATCTGAGGTCTTTTTGACCCCAGATCTCATATTTAAGAGGACCTGTCATGCTTTTTTCTATTACAAGGGATGTTTACATTCCTTGTAATAGGAATAAAAGTGATACATTTTTATTTTATTTTTTATTTCAGTGTAAAAAAATTATAAAATCAATAAAAATAAATAAAAACAATTTGTTTTAAAGCGCCCTGTCCTGACGAACTCGCGTGCAGAAGCGAACGCATACGCGAGTAGAGCCCGCATATGAAAACGGTGTTCAAACCACACAAGTGAGGTATTGCGGCGATCATTAGAGCGAGAGCAATAATTCTAGCCCTAGACCTACTCTGTAGCTCAAAAAATGCAACCTATAGAATTTTTTAAACGTCGCCTATCGAGATTTTTAAGGGTAAAAGTTTGACGCCATGCCACGAGCGGGCACAATTTTTAAGCGTGACATGTTGGGTATAATTTTACTAGGCGTAACATTATGTTTCACAATATATAAAAAATTGGGCCAAATTTATTGTTGTGCTATTTTTTAATTCAAAAAAGTGAATTTTCTCCAAAAAAAGTGCGCTTGTATGACCGCTGCGCAAATACGGTGTGACAAAAAGTATTGCAATGATTGCCATTTTATTCTCTAGGGTGTTAGAAACAAATATATATATAATGTTTGGGGGTTTTAAGTAATTTTCTAGCAAAAAAAACTGTTTCAGTCTTGTAAACGCCGAATCTGAAAAACAGGTTTTGGGCTTAAGTGGTTAAGAGAACTAACCCAGGTCTGCTCTAACCTTGCTAGCTGTGGGCCTCTGTGCGTGAATGGCTGAATCACATCACAGCTTGTGATACTAAGAGTAAAAAACACAATTGCTCATAATGCGTGTCAATAACAAGGAGTGATGAACATCAGAATATCCCGTGACTCACTCACTTCATAGTATGTTTTCCCTCGCTTTGCAGGAATAAAAATGTTGACGTGTCCTTGGGTCTTGTTATGTTGTAAAAAATGTCTCTGCGTTGCGGCATATTTTCGGCATTTTTCCCTTCCAATTGACGTATGCTGGTAATAACTAGCAATGATTCTCAAAATGATGTATGGAGTGGAACGACGGGTGACTCAGTTTGAGTTGTCGGGTGAGAAATCTATTTTATTAAAGAATGTTGTTTTCAAATAATACAAAAAGCCCTTATATTACTGCTGGGATAGGCAGATTGAGACACAGGGGACAGGGCAGGCACACAACATTTTCAGTGGTATTTTCCCTGTGGCATGTGCACAAGATCAGACTAACCCACTAAAGGACAGAAGGATCATCCAGGGAGCCCCTGCTCCCTACAAATACAGCACCACTGCCATGTGCTGTAATTACCAGCAGAAGAAGAAGCCTGCCTGCCTATCCCCTTCCTCCTTCTAGTTGCATTGGGGTTGATCAGTTGCAGCAGACATAAATGTAAAACCCTGCGTTTCAGTTGGTGTAGGAATTGGGGTAGATCTCAGGTCTGAATGTGTAGGAACTGGAATTGACCTGAGGTCTGAAGTTGCCAGAATTGGAAAAAAACTGAGATCTGCATGTGTGAAAATTAGGGTTGATCTAAAGTCTGCATGTGTGTCTCCTGCAAGAGAAAGCATCATCTGAAAGAGAAGGTGTCCTTTGACAGTGTATGTCTTCTGCAAGAGAAGGTGTTTTCTGCAAGAGAAGGTGTCTTCTGGAAAAGGGGTCCTTTGGCAGAGTATGTCTTCTGCAAGAGAAGGCGCCTTCTGCAAGAGGAGGTGTCTTCTGAAAGAGAAGGTGTCTTCTGAAATAGAAGTTGTCACCTGCAATCGAAGGTGTCTTCTGGAAGAGAAGGTGTCTCCTGCAAGAGAAGGCACCTTCTGCAAGAGGAGGTATCTTCTGGAAGAGAAAGTGTCTTCTAAAATAGAAGGTGTCTTCTGGAAAAGGTGTCCTTTGGCAGAGAAGGTGTCTTCTGTGGGATAAGGTGTATTTTGCAAGAGAAGGTGTCTTCTGAGATAGAAGCTGTCTTCTGCAAGAGAAGGTGTCTTCTGAGATAGAAGCTGTCTCCTGCAAGAGAAGGTGTCTTCTGAGATAGAAGCTGTCTCCTGCAAGAGAAGGTGTCTTCTGGAAGAAAAAGTGTCTTCCAAAATAGAAGGTGTCTTCTAGAAAAGGTGTCCTTTGGCAGATAAGGGGTCTTCTGTGGGATAAGGTGCCTTCTACAAGAGAAAGTGTCTTCTAAAATAGAAGGTGTCTTCTGGAAGAGAAGGTGTTTCCTACAAGAGAAGGTGTTTCCTACAAGAGAAGGTGTCTTCTGGAAGAGAAGGTGTCTTCTGGAAGAGGAGGTGTCTCCTACAAGAGAAGGTGTCTCCTACAAGAGAAGG
Source organism: Rana temporaria (assembly GCF_905171775.1). NCBI lineage: Eukaryota > Metazoa > Chordata > Amphibia > Anura > Ranidae > Rana > Rana temporaria. Next base: position 25,675,883 of record NC_053492.1, read on the forward strand.
GGTCTCCTACAAGAGAAGGTGTCTTCTGGAAGAGAAGGTGTCTCCTACAAGAGAAGGTGTCTTCTGAAAGAGAAGGTGTCTCCTACAAGAGAAGGTGTCTTCTGAAAGAGAATGTGTCTCCTACAAGAGAAGGTGTCTTCTGGAAGAGAAGGTGTCTCCTACAAGAGAATGTGTCTCCTACAAGAGAAGGTGTCTTCTGGAAGAGAAGGTGTCTCCTACAAGAGAAGGTGTCTCCTACAAGAGAAGGTGTCTTCTGGAAGATAAGGTGTCTTCTGGAAGAGAAGGTGTCTCCTACAAGAGAAGGTGTCTTATGGAAGAGAAGGTGTCTCCTACAAGAGAAGGTGTCTTCTGGAAGAGAAGGTTTTTTCTGGAAGAGAAGGTGTCTTCAGGAAGACAAGGTGTCTCCTACAAGAGAAGGTGTCTTCTACAAGAGAAGGTGTCTTCTGGAAGAGAAGGTGTCTTCTACAAGAGAAGGTGTCTCCTACAAGAGAAGGTGTCTTCTGGAAGAGAAGGTGTCTTCTGTGGAAGAGAAGGTGTCTTCTGTGGAAGAGAAGGTGTCTTCTGGAAGAGAAGGTGTCTCATACAAGAGAAGGTGTCTCCTACAAGAGAAGGTGTCTCCTACAAGAGAATGTGTCTTCTGGAAGAGAAGGTGTCTCCTACAAGAGAAGGTGTCTTCTGGAAGAGAAGGTGTCTCCTACAAGAGAAGGTGTCTCCTACAAGATAAGGTGTCTTGTGAAAGAGAAGGTGTCTCCTACAAGAGAAGGTGTCTTCTGAAAGAGAAGGTGTCTCCTACAAGAGAAGGTGTCTCCTACAAGAGAAGGTGTCTCCTACAAGAGAAGGTGTCTTCTGGAAGAGAAGGTGTCTTCTGGAAGAGAAGGTGTCTTCTGGAAGAGAAGGTGTCTTCTACAAGAGAAGGTGTCTTCTGGAAGAGAAGGTGTCTCCTACAAGAGAAGGTGTCTTCTGGAAGAGAAGGTGTCTCCTACAAGAGAGTGTGTCTCCTACAAGAGAGTGTGTCTCCTACAAGAGAATGTGTCTCCTACAAGAGAAGGTGTCTCCTGGAAGAGAAGGTGTCTCCTACAAGAGAAGGTGTCTCCTACAAGAGAAGGTGTCTTCTGGAAGAGAAGGTGTCTCCTACAAGAGAAGGTGCCTTCTGGAAGAGAAGGTGTCTTCTGGAAGAGAAGGTGTCTTCTGGAAGAGAAGGTGTCTCCTACAAGAGAAGGTGTCTTCTGGAAGAGAAGGTGTCTTCTGGAAGAGAAGGTGTCTTCTGGAAGTGAAGGTGTCTTCTGGAAGTGAAGGTGTCTTCTGGAAGAGAAGGTGTCTTCTGGAAGAGAAGGTTTCTTCTGGAAGAGAAGGTGTCTCCTACAAGAAAAGGTGTCTTCTGGAAATCCCATAGTCTGCAGCTTGGCAGTGTCCACTTTTCTAAAAACTGCAATGCAGAAGAAGAGCAGCACCAAGACACCTAGAAGACGTGAACTCCTACATTGTGATTTATTTATATCCCAATTATGATTCAACTTTTTAACACTTTATTTTTTTTATCTGCATGCCATAAGCTGATAGGGAGTGTCATATTTTTTAAAAATGAATATATTTTATTTTCTGTTCTTGGCAAATGTTCTAATGGTATAAAATTTGGATTTATGGAGTCTTGTGCCTTGTCGCAGTATTGCTCTTGACTATATATAGCAATGTGAAGAAAAACAGAAGTATTGACAGCTTGGCTCTGCAGACTGGAATAAACATATACGCTCTTTTTGCATCACTTTCAGCTGTTACTTTTTGCCCATCCGGCCTTAATCGATAAAGAGTACAAATTCTTAAAGCAAACAGCTGAATACACAGATAAAGTACATGTCCGTCCTGTTCTGAGAATTACACAGCCCAACCACAGAGCAAGGCCCCATCTTGCAGGTCCGGAGACCCTAAACTTTTCTGCCGCAGATTTTCTGTTACTTTTCACAAGAGTTGAGTGAAATGTCATGTTGTAACATTTCCATGAAGTTACAAAAAGAAAATAGTAAACAATGGCCCAGATTCACAGAGAGCAAGGCGCACATTACGCCGCCGTAGAGCACGCCAACGTAGCGCGGAGAGGCAAGCATTGCATTCAGCAAGCCAGTGCTCCCAACGATGCGCCAGCGTGGCGTGGGTTTCGAAGGCGCACACCGGCGTAGGTGGAAGTGGACGTAACCCCATGCAAATGATGGGCCGAGCGCCAGACAGGTAAGTATCATGAACTGCGCATGCGCCGGCACAACTGCCTATGCTACGCCGGATCACCGCGTACGCCGTGAACATAACGTACGCCCAGCCAGACACACGTCCAACGCACAATACGCCAGCTTGTGTTCCATGGTGCAGACCTGTGCATGTCTGTTGCCGGGTTGCACCTCATTTATGGGGAATAACTTTACGCCGGACGTACAACTTACGCGCATCTCGCGTAGCATGAGCCGGGCACACACACGTTCGTGAATCAGCGTTTTTCCCTCATTTGCATGTTTGAATGGTTAATCAATGGGAGCAGCACCATGCGCCCAGCCCATATGTGCGCCCACCCTACGCCGGCGTGTGCAAGCTACTTCGGCGGGGTGTAGCCTGTTTTTAGGCGCATGTTGGTTCATGGGTCTGCCGCACACATACGCCAGCGCACATTGGCACTTACGTCGGCGTAACGTGTTATACGTCGGCGTAAGTGCTTTGTGAATCTGGGCCAAAGTGATTATTGTGCCGTGCATTATGCATGGTGCAACACATGGCAGCTGGTGTGAACGAGCCCTAAAACAAAGTTTTATTTGCTGTCCTGTCCTGGTGACAACCACAGAACCCATTTCCTGTGAGGGTGTCAGAGGGAGAGAAATGGAAGAAAAATCCCCATTGACAGATATAAAAGTGCTTTATGTGTAGGGTAGAGTGATAATGGTCTCTGCACATGTCCACTACATATACAGTGTATATACAGTATCTCACAAAAGTGAGTACACCCCTCACATTTTTTTATATCTTTTTCATGGGACAACGCTGAAGAAATTACACTTGGCTCCAATGTAAAGTAGTGAGTGTACAGCTTGTATAACAGTGTAAATTGTCTGCCCCCTCAAAATAACTCAACACACAGCCATTAATGTCTAAACTGCTGGCAACAAAAGTGAGTACACCCCTAAGTGAAAATGTCCAAATTGGGCCCAATTAGCCATTTTCCCTCCCCGGGGTCATGTGACTCGTTAGTATTACAACATCTCAGGTGTGAATGGGGAGGAGGTGTGTTAAATTTGGTGTCATCGCTCTCACTCTTTCATACTGGTCACGGGAAGTTCAACATGGCACCTCGTGGCAAAGAACTCTCTTAGAATCAGAAATAAAGAATTGTTGCTTTACATAAAGATGACCTAGTCTATAAGAAGATTGCTAAGACCCTGAAACTGAGCTGCAGCACGGTGGTCAAGACCATACATGGGTGTAACAGGATAGGTTTCACTCACAACAGTCCTTGTCATGGTCGACAAGTTGAGTGCATGTTCTCAGCATCATATCCAGAGGTTGTCTTTGGGAAATAGATGTATGAGTGCTGCCAGCATTGCTGCAGAGGTTGAAGGGGTGGGGGGTCAGCCTGTCAGTGCTCAGACCATACACTGCACACTGCATCAAATTGGTCTGCATGGCTGTCTTCCCAGAAAGAAGCCTCTTCTAAAGATGATGCACAAGAAAGCCCGCAAACAGTTTGCTGAAGACAAGCAGACTAAGGACATGGATTACTGGAACCATGTCCTGTGGTCTGATGAGACCAAGATAAACTTATTTGGTGTCAGATGGTGTCAGGCATGTGTGGCGGTAACCAGGTGAGGAGAACAAAGACAAGGGTGTCTTGCCTACAGTCAAGCATGATGGTGGGAGTGTCATGGTCTGGGGCTGCATGAGTGGTGCCGGCACTGGGGAGCTACAGTTCATTGAGGGAACCATGAATGTAAACATGTACTGTGACCTACTGAAGCAGAGCATGATCCCCTCCCTTCAGAGACTGGGCCGCAGGGTAGTATTCCAACATAATAACGACCCCAAACACACCTCCAAGATGACCACTGCCTTCCTAAAGAAGCTGAGGGTAAAAGTGATGGACTGGCCAAGTGTGTCCAGACCTAAACCCTATTGAGCATCTGTGGGGGCTCCTCAAATGGAAGGTGGAGGAGCGCAAGGTCTCCAACATCCACCAGCTCTGTGATGTCATCATGGAGGAGGGGAAGAGGACTCCAGTGGCAACATGTGAATCTCTGGTGAACTCCATGCCCAAGAGGGTTAAGGCAGTGCTGGAAAATAATGGTGGCCACACAAAATATTGACACTTTGTGCCCAATTTGGGCACTTTCACTTAGGGGTGTACTCACTTATGTTGCCAGCGGTTTAGACATTAATGGCTGTGTGTTGAGATATTTTGAGGGGACAGCAAATTTACACTGTTATACAAGCTGTTCACTCACTACACAACATTGTAGCCAAGTGTCATTTCTTCAGTGTTGTCACATGAAAAGATAGAAGGAAATATTTACAAAAATGTGAGGGGTGTACTCACTTTTTTGAGATTTTATATATATATATGCACGCATACACACACCCAAAATATGTTTGTGGCTGCAGCAGATGGAGATTAGTTTCATTCTTCATGTCTGAAGTATGCTAAGCCACAGCTGAAACACGGAGTGTGGTAATGATGATAATGAAATTAGCCTCGTCGGCTACAAACACCAAAGGAAGTCAGCTAATCTACTTTAGTCAATTAGCTAATTCAAATTCGATCTTTCAAAAGTGTTAGAACTTCTGGTTAGAATTTTTTTTTGCTGGTGTAACAGAGATACACTATTGGTATAAAAATATTTTTAATAATTCAGTTTGGTGATGTCTAGAAAATTGGTCAAGAAGATCATCAGTGTAGCACAGACCCTATGACTGGTCCTGCTATCTTTGCCGCGTTTATCTTTCCCAACAGCATCCACACCTTCTGCTCAATAAGAAGTCTAGGTGTTGCTGTATCCAAGTAAAACAAAAGATCATGGCCCGGATTCAGAAAGATTGCCGTAAGTTTAGGCGGGCGTAGCGTATCTCATATACGCTACGTAAACGGGGGGGTGTGTAATGGCGCTTCCGAGTTAATGACTAAATAATAATATAAATTTTCTTCAATTTTATTCGTTATATCATATTTTATTATTTCTTATGCCCTTGGGTAGTTTGGTTTTGCGCATTGGTTCCCCCTTTTTTTACATATACGCTACGCTGCCGTAACTTTGAGAGGCAAGTCCTGTATTCAGAAAGAACTTGCGGCCAATGTTACGGCGGCGTAGCGTATATGGGCCGGCGTAAGCTGGCCTAATTCAAAATAGGCTGGTAGGGGGCGTGTTGTATGCTAAACAGTCGTGACACCACGTAATTGACGTTACTAACGAACGGTGCATGCGCCGTCCGTTAAAATGTATCCCAGTGCGCATGCTCCAAATTACGCCGCAAATAGTCATTGCTTTAGACGTGAACGTAACTTACGCACAGCCCTATTCGCGTACGACTTACGCAAACGATGCAAAATTCGACGCTGGCCCGACGTCCATACCTAACATTGGCTACGCCTCATAGAGCAGGGTTAACCATACGCCGAAAAAAGCCTTACGCAAACGACGTAAAAAAATGCGCCGAGCGCACGTACGTTTCTGAATCGGCTTATCTAGCTCATTACCATATTCGACGCGTAAATCTACGGAAGCGCCACCTAGCGGCCAGCGTAAATATGCAACTTAGATACGACGGCGTAGGAGACTTACGCCGCTCGTATCTAGGCAACTGTGAGGCGTATCTGATTCTATGAATCAGGCACTGAGTTGCGACGGCCCTCATTCGGAGTTACGATGGCGTATCTGGAGATGCTCCGTCGTAACTTCTTTCTGAATCCGGGCCGAGATGTCCAAGTATCCGTAGAAGGGAGATATAGGTAGAAGATCCAGTTGGAAAGGATCATGGATCAATGAGATGCCTGGCAGAACATAGATTAGGGATGCCCAGGTAGAGGTTAGATAGGAGATATTCGGGTACGATATCTGTAATGAGATGTTTATGTAGAAAATCAATTTGGAGAAGATCATCAATAAGGTCAATAAATAAAAAAAGATACTCTATGCAGAGGAATATTGTATAAAAAAAACACACAGTGTCCCAATATCATTAAACAAAGAAGTTCAATAGAGCCTCTACCCACTATGGAAATGTCTTGATGTATACATGCTCCACTTCCCCACGCAAGTAAAGCAGATATGAACCTCTTACCAGAGAGTGTGGACCATTTTAACAGTGTTCCAATATTATAATACAAAGAAATCCAAATTCTCAGTGCAATAGAACCTTCTTCTCAATATAAAAATTTATCCACGTATACATGCTCCACTTTCCCATGCAGGAAAAGCAAATATGAACCTCTAACCAGAGAGTGTGGACCATTTTAACAGTGTCTCAATATTATAATACAAAGAAATCCAAATTCTCAGTGCAATAGAGCCTCTACCCAATATTGAAGATTCTCCACTTATACATGCTCCACTTTGTCATGCAAGTAAAGCAAATATGAACCTCTTACCAGAGAGTGTGGACCATTTTAACAGTGTCTCAATATTATAATACAATGAAATCCAAATTCTCAGTGCAATAGAACCTTCTTCTCAATATGGAAATGTATCCACGTATACATGTTCCACTTTCCCATGCAAGTAAAGCGGATATGAACCTCTTACCAGAGAGTGTGGACCATTTTAACAGTGTCTCAATATTATAATACAAAGATATCCAAATTCTCAGTGCAATAGAGCCTCTACTCAATATTGAAGTTTCTCCTTGTATACATGCTCCACTTTCCCATATAAGTAAAGCAAATATGAACCTCTTACCAGAGAGTGTGGACCATTTTAACAGTGTCTCAATATTATAATACAATGAAATCCAAATTCTCAGTGCAATAGAACCTTCTTCTCAATATGGAAATGTATCCACGTATACATGCTCCACTTTCCCATGCAAGTAAAGCGGATATGAACCTCTTACCAGAGAGTGTGGACCATTTTAACAGTGTCTCAATATTATAATACAAAGATATCCAAATTCTCAGTGCAATAGAGCCTCTACTCAATATTGAAGTTTCTCCTTGTATACATGCTCCACTTTCCCATATAAGTAAAGCAAATATGAACCTCTTACCAGAGAGTGTGGACCATTTTAACAGTGTCCCAATATTATAATACAAAGAAATCCAAATTCTCAGTGCAATAGAGCTTCTTCTCAATATGGAAATGTATCCACTTATACATGCTCCACTTTCCCATGCAAGTAAAGCGGATATGAACCTCTTACCAAAGAGTGTGAACCATTTTAACAGTGTCTCAATATTATAATACAAAGAAATCCAAATTCTCAGTGCAATAGAGCCTTCTTCTCAATATGGAAATGTATCCATGTATACATGCTCCACTTCCCCACGCAAGTAAAGCAGATATGAACCTCTTACCAGACAGTGTGGACCATTCTAAACATAAATGGTCAATATCGCTCTTTATACTTTAATTGAGACCGTCCACCATCCAGTGCAGTAATGTTATCCAACATAAGTGCCAACACCATGTGAGAAGCAAGATCACAATCCACTTACCAGATGATGTGAAAAATTTGGTTTAACCACTTGCCCACCGCCCATAGTCAAAATACGTCATGTTTTTGAAGAGGGATATCTCGGTAACGGCAGTAGCTGCTGCCACAACCGAGATATCCATCTCTTCAGTGGGCGGTTCTGTTAATGATAACGGCTCCGCCGCGAGATCGCCGTTATCGGTGGCGGGAGGGGGCCACCCCCTCCCGCCGCTCTCCCACGCCCTCCGCCGCTTACCGGAGCCGTCGGCAGCGGCGGAGGCGATCGGGTCTGTTCGGCAGCTGTGTGGGGATGCGAGTGAGGGAAAAATCGCCCCCACCCGTCCACATAGCTCTGCTGAGCGGAAGTGACGTCAAAACATCAGTCCCGCCCAGCGTCTTAAAGAAACATTTTTTTTTTGTCATTTGAAAAAATGACATTTTAATTTTTTTTTTCTTTTTTTGCATTTAAGTCTAAATATGAGAACTGAGGTCTTTTTGACCCCAGATCTCATATTTAAGAGGACCTGTCATGGTTTTTTCTATTACAATGGATGTTTACATTCCTTGTAATAGGAATAAAAGTGATACATTTTTTTTTTATTTCAGTGTAAAAAATTATAAACTAAATAAAAATAAATAAGAAAACCCCCAAAAAAATTTTTAAAGCGCCCCATCCCGACGAGCTCGCGCACAGAAGCGAACGCATACGTGAGTAGCGCCCGCATATGAAAACTGTGTTCAAACCACACAAGTGAGGTATCGCCGCGATTGTTAGAGCGAGAGCAATAATTCTAGCCCTAGACCTCCTCTGTAACTCAAAAAATGCAACCTGTAGAATTTTTTAAAATTTTTAAGCTTGACATGTTGGGTAAAATTTTACTTGGCGTAACATTATCTTTCACAATATATAAAAAAATTGGGCAAAATTTATTGTTGTCTTTATTTTTTAATTAAAAAAAGTGATTTTTTTTCCAAAAAAAGTGCGCTTGTAGGACCGCTGCACAAATACGGTGTGACAAAAAGTATTGCAATGACTGCCATTTTATTCCCTAGGATGTCTGCTAAAAATATATATATAATGTTTGGGGGTTCTGATTAATTTTCTAGCAAAAAAATAGTGATTTTTACATGAAGGAGAGAAGTGCCAGAATAGGCCCGGTGGGCAAGTGGTTAAAAATGGTCTACAGTGCTCTAAATATGTACTCCTAATCAACACTCAGGATCACAGCTTCTCAATCAACACCATTAATGACCAGCTAGCCAATCCCCCTGATGATGTGATTTCCTGACGAAATGTGTTGGGCGCGGTTTAGACATGATATCATTGCGATGCGCTTTGTATATTTTATCAATAAGGTGAAGCCTGATGGAACATAGATTAAGGATGTCCAGGTAGAGTTTATATGCTGGATGGATACAATATCTGTTGACGTGTAGATGTCTAGGTAGAAGATATGTACAGACAAGTAGACCACCAGTAAGGAGATGTCCAGGTAGAGTTTATATGCTGGTTGGATACAATATATTGTTGATGTGTAGATGTCTAGGTAGAAGATATGTACAGACAAGTAGACCACCAGTAAGGAGATGTTTAGGTAGAGTTTATATGCTGGTTGGATACAATATATTGTTGATGTGTAGATGTCTAGGTAGAAGATATGTACAGACAAGTAGACCACCAGTAAGGAGATGTCCAGGTAGAGTTTATATGCTGGTTGGATACAATATATTGTTGACGTGTAGATGTCTAGGTATAAGATATGTACAGACAAGTAGACCACAAGTAAGGAGATGTCCAGGTAGAGTTTATATGCTGGTTGGATACAATATATTGTTGACGTGTAGATGTCTAGGTATAAGATATGTACAGAGAAGTAGACCACCATTAAGGAGATGTCCAGGTAGAGTTTATATGCTGGTTGGATACAATATATTGTTGATGTGTAGATGTCTAGGTAGAAGATATGTTCAGGGAAGTAGACCACCAGTAAGGAGATGTCCTGGTAGAGTTTATATGCTGGTTGGATACAATATATTGTTCACGTGTAGATGTCTAGGTAGAAGATATGTTCAGAGAAGTAGACCACCATTAAGGAGATGTTCAGGTAGAGTTTATATGCTGGTTGGATACAATATATTGTTGATGTGTAGATGTCTAGGTAGAAGATATGTTCAGGGAAGTAGACCACCAGTAAGGAGATGTCCTGGTAGAGTTTATATGCTGGTTGGATACAATATATTGTTCACGTGTAGATGTCTAGGTAGAAGATATGTTCAGAGAAGTAGACCACCATTAAGGAGATGTTCAGGCAGAGTTTATATGATGGAAGGATACAATGTTGATGTGTAGATGTCTAAGATATGTACAGAGAAGTAGACCATCAGATGCCTGGTTGAACATCAATTAGGGTAATTACCCCAGAAGTATGTAGAGATGTCTGGGCTGTGAGACATAATCTACACCACAGTATGGGTCAGTGTTCTCCTTGTCTTCTCATTACTTTGGTTTTGCTTTTGATCTCAGTTCACAAGTTTGCTCTTAAAGTGGATGTAAACCCAAAAAATTTGGTTATTTACATATCTCGTGCATTAGCTTGCAGACATGCACAGCTTCTGTAAAGTGCACAATTCACATCCCCCTCCCCTCTCCTCCTCTCCCGTCCAGCTCTCCCATGATTGGCTGTCTTTCCTGTGTTTTGATTAAATGTTTTCAAAATATGGGGTGATACACAGTTCAGTGTAAACAGCCATCAGAATACACATAGACAAGAAGCTGTGCATGTCTGCAAGCTAGTGCACAAGATATGTAAATAATCTGTCACTCAAGCAAGGACTTTGGTCTTTATCTGGAAGTCTGTTTAATTTCACTGAACAATAAAAAGAGGATTGCTCAGCGCTGGATTAACTCTGTGTGGCAAGACTGGGCACAGATCGTATTCTCTACATTGTGACATTAAAAAAAAAAAACTGGGGGGTTTACATCCACTTTAAGGACAGCAAAATAAAGATAATTCCAACTGTCTTTTTTGATCACATGGTTGCTCCATGATGTCTAACCAGATTTTATTACAATCTACAGATATGTGATGTCTTCATCTTAGTTATCCTCTGAACTCTCGGTGCCAGGATGTCGCTGGAGGCTATAAACCGATCACGGGGAGGAACCTTTATGAGGTCCGATGGGCCCACAGATCTACCGCTCGATGGAGAGATCAGTAAAGAAGAGATGCGTATCCTTAAGGTGTGTTTTCATAGCAACAGCAACAACCTGATGAAGAACTTCAAGCTGGTCAAGTGCAGCATATACACAGATATACGGGTAAGTACACATCTGAGGTTTGATGATGTTTAAAGGGATCAAGCCACCCAAAACTGTTTTTTTCAGGGAGTGATGGATGATGTCCACTAAATTACCCGTATCATTTTCAGCAGTGTTATCTCTCTGGTGTTAATCAAAGGCCCCGTACACACGAGAGGATCGATCCGCTGGAATTGATCCGCGGACCGGTTTCAGCGGATAGATCCCCTGGTGTGTACGATCCAGCGGATCTTTTTTTGTCCCCGGGGATGGATTTCCAGCGGATCAAAATTTCTTGACATGCTAAGAAATCGATCCGCTGGAATCCAGTCCAACGGATTGATCCGCTGGTCTGTACAGACTCACCGGATCAATCCGTCCGAATCCATACCCGTAATGATTCGACGCATGCGTGGAAGTCCTTATATCACAGTGTCGCGCACGTCGCCGCGTCATGATCGCGGCGACGGCGCGACACGTCACCGCGGACGGAATTCCGCGGGGATTTTGATCTCATGGTTAGTACAACCATGAGATCAAAATCCGCCAGACGATTTATCCGCGGAAACGGTCCCCCGGACCGTTTCCGCAGATAAATCCTCTCGTGTGTACTAGGCCTTACTGTGGTGTCTCACTTCTCCTGATATAATAATTTAAAAACGTTTTTTCCTGGTTGATTTTGAGTCAGGTTGGGTTAGAACCTCAACTTTTTATTACTATCTGTGTTTTAATCTTGGCTACTACTCCTTATTTCCTGTCTATGGAACGATTGTCAGACAGAACAGGAAGTGACTTCCCTTTTTTTGGCATGTGACCGACAGAACAGGAAGTCAGGGGCACCTTTTTTGACAGGTGTCAGGCAGGCCATGCGGCTGGCACACTACCCACCCACACACCTCCAACAGGAAACCACAAAGGAAACCTAATAAGTTGAAAATGAATCTGCCTTGATACTTACATTTGGGTTATAAATAAATTAACAACATAAAAAAAAATATACAACGTATGACCTTTGACAAAACTCAAGCCCCGCAAACCTTCAACCACTAAATAATGAAAGTGGACCTTTCGTGGCAAATACTGTGTTTCCCCGAAAATAAGCCCGGGTCTTATATTAACCACTTGCTTACTGGGCACATATACCCCCTTCCTGCCCAGGCAAAATTTCAGCTTTCTGCGCTGTCACGCTTTGAATGACAATTGCAAAACAACATTGACAAAATTGACGCCCTTTTTTTCCCACAAATAGAGCTTTCTTTTGGTGGTATTTGACCATCTCTGCGGTTTTTATTTTTTGCGCTATAAACTAAAAAAGAGCGACAATTAAAAAAATAAAAAATAAAATGGCCCGGATTCACAGACAACTTATGCCGACGTATCTGTTGATAAGCGGCGTAAGTTCAAGGAATGCGCCGTCGTATCTATGCGCTGTATTCAGGAAACAAGATACGCCTGAATTTGGCCAAGATACGACCGACGTAAGTCTTCTACGCCGTCGTATCTTGGGTGCATATTTACGCTGGCCGCTAGGGGCGCTTCCGTTGATTTACGCGTTGAATATGTAAATGAGTTAGATACGCCGATTCACGAACGTACTTGCGCCCGTCGCCGTAAGCTACGCCGTTTACGTAAGGCGTACGTCCGGCGTAAAGTTACCCCTGCTATATGAGGCGCAAGTAATGCAAAGGTATGGACGTCGGAACAAGCGTAGAATTTTAAGTCATTTACGTAAGTCGTACGTGAATGGGGCTGGGCGTAGGTTACGTTCACGTCACAGGCATTGAGCCGGCGTATCCTTGGGAGTAAATTCGATGTGATTGTGAGCATGCGCGCGCATGCGCCGTTCGTTCGGCCATGCATTTACATGGGGTCACGCTATATTATAATACAACACGCCCACTGCCTTGCTACTTTGAATTAGGCGGGCTTACGCCGGCCATTTTACGTTACGCCGGCGCAAGAAAGGGAGCAAGTGCTTTGTGAATACAGTACGAGCCTCTCTATGTTACTTCGGCGTAGCGCATATCAGGTGCGCTACGCCGCTCTAAAGATACGCTGATCTCTCTGAATTCGGCCCAATATTTTTTACTTTTTACTATAATAAATATAAAAAAAAAATATATATTTTTTTCTCAGTTTAGGCCAATATGTATTCTTGTACATATTTTTGGTAAAAAAAAAATCGCAATAAGCGTATAGTGATTGGTTTGCGCAAACCTAATAGCGCCTACAAAATAGGGGATAGAATTATGACATTTTTTTTTATTATTATTTTTTTTTTCTAGTAATGAAGGCGATCTGACACTTTTGACACATTTTTGGGACCATTCACATTTTATACGGCGAACAGTGCTATAAATATGCACTGATTACTGTATAAATGTGACTGGCAGGAAAGGGGTTAACTCTAGGGGGCGATCAAGGGGTTAAATGCGTTCCCTGCTAGGTGATTCTTATTGTGGGGGAGGGGACTGACTGGGGGGCCACTAGGCATGCGCATTGGCACCTGAGCGATGCGGCGGGCGCGCGCGTGCCCCCCATCGACGGGAGGCCAGAAGCCATAAATTGACGGCCTCCCGGCATTGTAGAGCCACCTTGTGGCCGTCAATTGTCGATGGCCCTGATAGGAAGTGGTTAATTTTGGCAACAAAAGACACAGTAGGACTTATTTTCGGAGAAGGTCCTACCATGTAATGTGATGTCTTCTCTCCCCCTCTACCGTCAGGAATCCCTAGTGTGAACAGAGTTAAAATGCTTGTAAAATCCTATAATTCACTCTATTATCGTAGTATATAATGTACAATGTGTGTGTTTCTGTAATAAAATTGTGCCAAATACCTTCATTTTAGCTTCCGTGACCCGCCGGAGCTCTCTTCCCCTCTCCGAGCACTGCAGGGGGGTGGTGAGATCCCCCACTGACAGCTGGGAGAAGAGGAGTAGAGCAGAGGGAGGTCAGCTTATATTACAGAAACACACACATTGTACATTATATAATACTGTAATAGAGTGGATTATAGTATTTTACAAGCATTTTAACTAGGGCTTAGTTTCGGAGTAGGGCTTATATTGCAGGCCTCCTGGAAAATAATGCTAGGTCTTATTTTCGGGGTAGGTCTTATTTTCGGGGGAAAACACGGAAGAAGCTTTGCCTCTTCCTGTTTCAGGCTGACCATGCTAAGCCACATCCTTACAATAATCATGCAGCAGCATTGAGAGCCTGTCCATGAATTCACTTTTATGCCCCGTACACACGATCGGATTTTTCGACGGAATTCCGCGCAAGCTTGGCTTGCATACACACGGTCACATAAAAGTTCTCTGAACTTTTGACCGTCAAGAACGTGGTCACGTACAACACTACGACGAGCCGAGAAAATGAAGTTCAATGCTTCCGAGCATGCGTCAAATTGTTTCCGAGCATGCCTTGGAATTTTGCGCATCGGAATTGCTACAGACGATTGGAATTTCTGATTGGAATTTTTTCCGTCTGAAAAATTGAAAACCAGCTCTCAATCTTTTGTTGGTGGAAATTCCAACAGCAAAAGTCCGATGGAGCATACACACGGTCGGAATTTCCGTTCAAAAGCTCACATCTGACTTTTGCTGACGGGAAATCCGATCGTGAGTACAGGGCGTTAGTTGGCCATTGGCCTCCCATGAAGGAGGCATGCACTGACTTGAAAAAGCAGCCCAACGACCAGCAGAATGAGCTCACATGACAGACTGGCAACGCTATTGCTAACTTCAAGGCAGTGGCTTAGCGTTGACAGCCTGCAGTAGGAAGTGCTGTTACTGGCAGGATCTCCAGGAAATAAAATTTGCAACAGATTCACAAAAATAAATAAATTGTTTAACAAAACAGTATACAGGTGTTCCAACCAAGTGACCACTTTTCAAATCTATTTAACCGAATGCTGCAAGTGTGATCCCGGACGAGCCCCCATGATATTTTCCCACCTTTCATGGAATGAATAGTGTTATTTGCATTAGCTGCTGAGCTAATGGTGCTGAGAATACATCGTAGCTTTTTTAGAGTAATATTCCTTTCTATATAGATGTCCCAGCCAAGTGACGACTTTTCAAATTTATTTACCTGAATGCTGCAAGTGTGATCCCGGACGAGCCCCCATCTCTTTGAGAGACAATATATTGCTTGCAATAATAGTGTTAGGCCCCATACACACGAGAGGATTTATCCGCGAATACGGTCCAGCGGACAGTTTCCGCGGATAAATCCTCTCGAGGATTTCAGCAGATTTCCATGCGATGGAGTGTACTCACCATCGCATTGAAATCTGCGCCGAAATCCTCTGGCGATGACGTGTCGCGCCGTTGCCGCGATTATGACGCGGCGACGTGTGCGACGCTGTCATATAAGGAATTCCACGCATGCGTCGAATCATTACGACGCATGCGGGGGATCCCTTCGGACGGATGGATCCGGTGAGTCTATACAGACCAGCGGATCCATCCGTTGGGATGGATTCCAGCAGATAGATTTGTTTAGCATTTCAGCAAATATTTGATCTGCTGGAATCCATCCCAGGGGATAAATATCCGCGGAAACAGATCCGCTGGAGTGTACACACCATAGGATCTATCCGCTGAAACCCATTCGCTGGGATTTTTCAGCGGATGGATTCTATCGTATGTATGGGGCCTTAGTGTTAAGCCCCATACACACCATCAGATTATCTGCAGATTTTTGTCTTCAGATTTACCAAAACCATGTAGTACAAGGGCCTGCCTGATTGCATACAAATTGAAACTCTTGAGGTTTGACCTCATATTATATGGTTTTGGTAAATCTGAAGACAAAAATCTGCAGAAAATCTGATGGTGTGTATGGGGCTTTAGTGTTAGTGTTATTGTTAGTGTTATTTGCATGAGCAGCTGGGCCACATCCTGAGAATACGCAGTAGCTTTTTTTTTTTACAGTAATGTTCCTTTCTTTTGGTGGTATTTGATCATCTCTTCGGTTTTTAATTCTTACGCTGTAAACAAAAAAAGAGCCACCCACCACCACCACCACCCCACCACCCACCACCCCAGTAGAAAAAAAAAAAAAGCGACATTTTGGAAAAAAAAGCAATTTTTTTTACTTTTTGCTATAATAAATATCCCCCAAAAGAATATATAAAAAAGTTTTTTTTCCTCAGTTTAGGCCGATACGTATTCTTTAGGGCTGTTACTGATCAAAATCTTTGTGTTCGATTAATCGTTTTTTTTTTTTAAATCGATTAATCGACTAATTTCGATTAATTATAACGCACATACAGATCCAACTACTTTAAGCTGATCTCCTTGCAGGCTGATTCCCAGTGCAGCTACCAACCACTGGAAAAATGGATAGCAGGATACAAAAAACACACAAAGGCAGCGCTAAACGGGAATAGCATTAAAACTTTTATAGTCTTCAAGTAGGTAACCAAATAAATATTGCACTGGAGATAAAATCGTTGTAGCCACATAAACTGTAAAAATGGTGCGAGTAATACCAAACGGTACCAAAAGCAGTCATAAAAACATGTAGCTAAGTATGATACTGGTATAAAAATGTGAGCAACGATACCACTGCTGAATCCAGATGAGGAGAGGTTAACATCAGTCCGTCGGCATGTAGATGTCCCATGAAGGGAATTATCACAACTCCCAGTGGATGGCTGTAGAATCCCATGTTGATAGAGGGAAGTGTAACAGCCCTTGCGTGTGGCAGATAGTAAGGTCCCGCTGGCATGCAGATATGAAGGCACAGCAAAGGAGCCCTTCAGATGGACACGGCAAGCCCCGCCGGTGACGTTACTGGATCTCCGACGGAACTCCCTGAAGGCCCAGAACCCGGTCGGAGAGGTGAGTACCAATCAAAAGAATTTTAATCGATCAAAAAGATTTTGATCGATCAACAAAATTAAAGATTAATCGATTAATTAAAAGTTAATTTGCACAGCCCTAGTATTCTTCTACCTATTTTTGGTAAAAAAAATTGCAATAAGCGTATATTCATTGGTTTGCACAAAAGTTATAGCGTCTACAAAATAGGGGATAGATTTATGGCATTTTTATTATAATTTTATTTTTTTACTAGTAATGGCGGCGAATTGCGATTTCTTATCGGAACTGCGACACTATGGCGGACACTTTTGACACTATTTTAGGACCATTGTCATTTATACAGCGATCAGTGCTATAAAAATGCACTGATTACTGTGTAAATGACACTGGCAGGGAAGGGGTTAAACACTAGGGGGCGATCAAGAGGTTAAGTGTGCAATAGGGAGTGATTCTAACTGTGGCGGGGATGGGCTACCACTGATATGACAGTGACAGCGATCACTTCTCCCGACGACAGGTAGCAGTAGATCCCTGTCATGTCACTAGTGCCTTGTTTACATAGGAATTTCCCCATTCTGCCTCTCCGTGTCGCGATCGTGGGCCGCCGGCGAACATCAAGTTTGCGGGGGCCTGCGAGCATACTCATGAAGGACGCAGCGGGCGCATGCCCTCTACACGGCAAATTAATACTATTATACTAAAGTACTATTTTTTTTCCCCACTCATGAAGCACAGTATGAGCAAAAATAAATAAATACATAAGATAAAGATCCTGCCAGGAAAAATCTGAGTCATCAGGATGGATTGTTTGGTATTCATGACTGGACATTCCTTTACTACCTCCTGATGAGAGATCCTCCTCCGCTATCCGTCACTTTTATACAGCTTGCTGATCCGGCACTGCTTCCTCCTCTACTATCCAAACAACAAGCGCAGCCACTGTGCCCATCAAACCCAGCCACTGTACCCATAAATTGCCGCCACTGTGTCAATCAAGCGCAGCTGCTGTGCCCATCAAATGCAGCCACTGTACCCATAAATTGCCACGACTGTACCATCAAACGCAGCTACTGTACTCATCAATTGCTGCCAGTGTGCCCATCTATTGCCGCCACAGTGCCCATCAATTGCCACCACTGTGCCCAATCAATTGCTGCCAGTTTGCCCCATCAATTGCTGCCAGTGTGCCCCATCAATTGCTGCCAGTGTGCCCCATCAATTCCAGTCAGTGTGCCCCATCAATTCCAGCCAGTGTGCCCCATCAATTCCAGCCAGTGTGCCCCATCAATTCCAGTAGTGTGCCCCATCAATTCCAGCCAGTGTGCCCCATCAATTCCAGCCAGTGTGCCCCATCAATTCCAGCCAGTGTGCCCCATCAATTCCAGTAGTGTGCCCCATCAATTCCAGCCAGTGTGCCCCATCAATTCCAGCAGTGTGCCCCATCAATTCCAGCAGTGTGCCATATCAATTCCAGCCAGTGTGCCCCATCAATTGCCACCAGTGTGCCCCATCAATTGCTGCTTCTCTGCCCCATCAAATGCTACCCGGCCGGAACTTACCTGTCTCTGCGCTGTCCTCCATGCTCCGAGTCCTTCATTTCTTCTCCCGTCCTCTTTCCGTCATCTCTGCTATGATTGGACGCCTGATAGGCGTCCAATCACAGCGCCTGTCGCTTCAGCCAATCAGGCGCTGAGCTGAGGTGCTCAAAAAAACATATTTTTGAGCACCAGCCGCCACTGCCAGCACTGCTTTCTCCTCTATATCTGACAAGGCACAGTCTGTCTTCTTACATACAGATTACTGATCCAGCACTGCTTCCTCCTCTATGTCGGACAAGGCATAGTCTGTCTTCTTACATACAGATTACTGATCCAGCACTGCTTCCTCCTCTATGTCGGACAAGGCATAGTCTGTCTTCTTACATACAGATTACTGATCCAGCACTGCTTCCTCCTCTATGTCGGACAAGGCATAGTATGTCTTCTTACATACAGATTACTGATCCAGCACTGCTTCCTCCTCTATGTCGGACAAGGCATAGCCTGTCTTCTTACATACAGATTACTGATCCAGCACTGCTTCCTCCTCTATGTCGGACAAGGCATAGTCTGTCTTCTTCTATACAGATTACTGATCCACCACTGCCTTCTCTTCCACTATCTAAAAGGCACAGTCTTTCTTCTTATATACAGATTACTGATCCAGCGCTGCTTCCTCCTCCGTTGTCTCTCTTATTATATACAGATTACTAATCCAGCACTGCTTCTTCCTACACATCTGACAAGGCATAGTCTCTTTTCATATATACAGCTTACTGACCCAGCACTGCTTCCTCCTCCACTATCTGATAAGTCATAGTCTGTCTTCTTATATACAGCTTACTGGTACAGCACTGCTTCCTCCTCCACTATCTGAAACGGCATAGTCTTTCTTCTTCTATACAGATCCAGCACTGCTTCCTCCTCCATATCTGACAAGGCATAGTCTGCCTTCTTACATACAGCTTACTGGTCCAGCACTGCTTCCTCCTCCATATCTGACAAGGCATAGTCTGTCTTCTTATATACAACATACTGACCCAGCACTGCTTCCTCCTCCACTATCTGATAAGTCATAGTCTGTCTCCTTATATACAACATACCGACCCAGCACTGCTTCCTCCTCCACTATCTGATAAGTCATAGTCTGTCTCCTTATATACAACATACTGATCCAGCACTGCTTCCTCCTCCACTATCTGAAACGGCATAGTCTTTCTTCTTCTTTACTGGTCCAGCACTGCTTCCTCCTCCATATCTTACAAGGCATAGTCTGTCTTCTTATATACAGCTTACTGATCCAGCACTGCTTCCTCCTCCACTATCTGACAAGGCACAGTCTGTCTTCTTCTATACAGATTATTGATACAGAACTGCTTCCTCCTCCATATCTGACAAGGCACAGTCTGTCTCCTTCTATACAGATTACTGATCAGTGCTGCTTCCTCCTCCATATCTGACAAGGCACAGTCTGTCTTCTTCTATACAGATTATTGATACAGCACTGCTTCTTCCTCCATATCTGACAAGGCACAGTCTGTCTTCTTCTATACAGATTACTGATCAGCACTGCTTCCTCCTTATAGGAGTGGAGAGCAGGGTGGCAGAGAGATGAGCTCATCAGCCTGCGGTTTTTCCTTTCATCGTCCAATCATAGGCTGGGGGAGGGACAAGACCTGGCAGCATTGCTAAACAGCAGCAGAAAAAAAGAAGGTGTCTCACTTTACCAGACAGGACTGTGCTGTGTGACAGAGCAGTGTAAAGCTTAGGAATGGATGGACATAATGCTACTTTTTTATGGCAGATTAACAACCCTGATGGAGTTCAGCATCGTTATGTAAAGAGGTGATTCATCCCCGCGCTGCGTCTTTTCCCCACACAAGTGTTTCTAAAGACAGATAGCTCTGCGCGATGCGTTTCCATCCCACGACACGGAGGGATAATGGATGTGAATATTCCCCCCGCGCTACCTTATTGTACGGCTTTTACCAGCAGAAAACTTCCGTGATTAACGAGGGGATAACATTTCACGTCAACCAGAAAAGCCGATTGATAGACGTCGTCCTGATTTCTTTTTTTTTTTTACGCACATCACTAAGAATACCTGTAATGTGGGTGAGCGGGACGTCAGAGCCGGGAGATATAGAGCGACGGAACAATACCGGCTCCGGGGGAGGGAAGAGGAGGAGGAGGAGGACGGAATTGTATTTAATATTATATAAGATCGCTATAGAGGAAAACGCGCTACAAAGATGCACTGCTCTTAAAGGGGAAGCATCCCTTCTAGGCGGAAGGAAGGTCCTTGAACTTTCAGCTAAGGGAGGACCTGAAACAAGACCATGCCTGGGGATTTCACAGCGAGATTAACCACTTCCATACAGGGCACTTATACACCTTCCCGCCCAGACCAATTTTTAGCTTTCAGCGCTGTTGCACTTTGAATGACAATTGCGCGGTCATGCTACACTGTACCCAAACTAAATTTTTATCATTTTGTACCCACAAATAGAGCTTTATTTTGGTGGTATTTGATCACCTCTGGGATTTTTATTTTCTGCAAAAAAAAAAAAAAAAATGACCGAAAATGTAGAAAAAAAAATTATTTTTTTGTTTCTGTTATAAAACATTGTAAATAAGTATGTTTTCTCCTTCACTGATGGACACTGATGGTACTGCACTGACGGGCACTGATAAGGCGGCACTGATGGGCACCGATGAGGTGGCACTGATGTGGTGGCATTGATGGGCACTAATATGCGGCACGGATGGGGACTGATAGGCGGCACGGATAGGCGGCACGGATGGGCACGGATAGGTGGCACAGATGGGCACGGATAGGCGGCACGGATGGGCACGGATAGGCGGCACGGACGGGCATGGATAGGCGGCACGGACGGGCATGGATAGGCGGCACGGATGGGCACTGATAGGCGGCATGGATGGGCACTGATAGGCGGCATGGATGGGCACTGATAGGTGGCACGGATGGGCACTATTGTATGTGTTGTACTAATGGATGCCAATCAGTGCCAAACAATGCCTGCCAATCAGTGATGCCCATTGCGGGCACTGATTGGCATCCATTGCGTCACTGATTGGCATCCATTTTGTGTGTTCTCCTCATCCCTGGTGGTCTAGGGTGGCATCCTTTTTTTTTTTTCACTTGTGGTCTATTTGCCCATCCCTTGTGGTCCAGTGGGCATCCCAGGTGGTCCAGTGGGCATCCTCGGGGGGGGCTGTGCTGATGATCGATCAGCACAAACCCCCCCCTGTCAGAGGAGCAGCCGATCGGCTCTCCTCTACTCGCGTCTGACAGACGCGAGTGAGGAAATGCCGATTACCGGCTTTTCCTATTTACATCGTGATCAGCCGTGATTGGACACGGCTGATCACGTGGTAAAGAGTCTCCGTGAGAGACTCTTTACCTTGATCGGTGTTGCGGGGTGTCAGACTGACACCCTGCAACAACGATCGCCGCGATGCGCGCCCCCTGAGGACGTCATATGACGTCCATTTAGGATTCTACAACCACTTTGCCGCCGTCAATATGTCATTGGCGGGCGGCAAGTGGTTAAAGTGGAGCTGTCAGTATATTCAGTGCCGTGAAAAAAGTATTCATACCCCTTGAAATTTCCCACATTTTCTCATGTTACCACCAAAACCGTAAATGTAGGGCTAGATTCAGGTAGGGGGACGTAAGTTTGTGCGGGCATAGCGTATGTTATTTACGCTACTCCGCCGCAATTTAGAGAGGCAAGTGCAGTATTCACAAAGCACTTGCTCCGTAAGTTGCGGCGGTGTAGCGTAAATCTGCCGGCGTAAGCGTGCCGAATTCAAATTGTCAGGAGGTGGGCGTGTTTTATGCAAATAAAACATGACCCCACGTAAATGACGTTTCTCGCGAACGGCGAATGCGCCGTCCGTGAACGTATCCCAGTGCGCATGCTCCTAACCACGTTGCAAATAGTCAATGCTTTCGACGTGAACGTAATTTACGCAAAGCCCTATTCGCGAACGACTTACGCAAACGACGTAAAATTTTCAAAATTCGACGCGGGAACGACGTCCATACTTAACATTGGCTGTGCCTCATATAGCAGGAGTAGCGTTACGCCGGGAAAAAGCCTTACGCAAACGACGTAAAAAAATCCGACGGGCGCGCGTACATTTCTGAATCGACGTATCCAGCACATTTTCATATTCGACGCTGAAATCGACGGCAGCGCCACCTAGCGGCCAGCATAAATATGCAACTAAGATACGACGGCGTAAGAGACTTACGCCAGTCGGATCTTAGCCTAATTTCGGCGTATCTTGCTTTCTGAATACAGAAAAAAGATACGCCGGCGCAGCTTTGAATTTACACGGCGTATCAATAGATACGCCGTCGTAAATTCTTGCTGAATCTAGCCCATATTTTATTGGGATTTTATGTGATAGACCAACACAAAGTGGCACATAATTGTGAAGTGGAAGGAAAATGATAAATGGTTTTCAACATTTTTTACAAATAAATATGTGAAAGTGTGATGTACATTTGTATAGTAAAAAAAGTAAAGTAAAAAATATTGCATTTTTTTCAAAATTGACGCTTATTTTTGTTTATAGCGCAAAAAATAAAAATGCAGAGGTGATCA
The DNA here is from genome assembly GCF_905171775.1 of Rana temporaria. Classification (NCBI taxonomy): domain Eukaryota; kingdom Metazoa; phylum Chordata; class Amphibia; order Anura; family Ranidae; genus Rana; species Rana temporaria. Next base: position 25,698,841 of record NC_053492.1, read on the forward strand.
AATACCACCAAAAGAAAGCTTTATTTATGGGGAAAAAAGGACGCAAATTTTGTTTGGGAGCCATGTCGCACGACCGCGCAATTGTCAGTTAAAGCGACGCAGTGCCGAATCGCAAAAAGGGGCAGGGTCCTTAACCTGCAAAATGGTCCGGGTCTTAATTGGTTAATCTGTCCAATGACAAATTGGGCAAAGAAAAAACTAGAAAAAAAACATTAATAGCTGGATTCAGAGATGTTTACTCTGGTGTATCAGTAGATACGCCGTCGTAACTCTGAATCTACGCCGTAGTAAATTTAAGCGTATTCTGGAAACCAGATACGCTTAAATTAGGCTAAGATACGAGCGGCGTAAGTCTCCTACGCCGTCGTATCTTAAGGTGCATATTTACGCTGGCCGCTAGGTGGCGCTTCCGTTGTTTGCAGCGTTGAATATGCAAATGAGCAAGATACGCCGATTCATGAACGTACGTGCGCCCGTCGCAATTAGTTACGCCGTTTACGTAAGAGATACGCCGGCGTAAAGATAAAGCTGCTCCCTAGGTGGCGCAGCCCATGCAAGGTATGGACGTCGGAACAGGCCTATCTTTTTACGTAGTTTGCGTAAGTCGTACGCGAATAGGGCTGTGCGTAAGTTACTTTCACGTCGTAGGCAGTGTTCGACGTATCTTAGGCATTCTATCCAACGCATGCGCACTGGTATATGTCCACGAACGGCGCATGCGCCGTTCGTTAAAAATGTCAATCACGTCGGGTCATGGTTAATTTACATAAAACACGCCCACCTCCTCACAATTTGAATTAGGCGCGCTTACGCCGGCCCATTTACGCTACGCCGCCGTAACTTAGGAGGCAAGTGCTTTGTGAATACAGCACTTGCCTTTCTGACTTACGGCGGCGTAGCGTAAATACGATACGCTACGCCGACTCACTAATACGCCGCCGTACCTGAATCCAGCTATAAAAGTGCAAAATACAAATCACGGCACAATTGCGTAAAATGACGGCAAAATTGCAGTAAAATCGCGGAAAAAATGCAAAACGCCCAGCAAAAAGCAGAAATTATCAAAAGCAAACTGCGTAGGTCTGAAACAAGCCCAGGGGCTGCTTCACGCCACAGAAACTCACTCCAGATGCATTTCTGCATGCCCATTCTTATTTTATTTATTCCCCCCCCCCCAAGGTTTTTATTGGATTTTTGATGCATTTATAGATGCACTCCGTTGTGGTTTTGCAGCGTTTTAGTACAGATCTGTGCAGAAAAAAATGCAGCACGTTCTACTTTTTTTTGGAAATCACTGGAACTGTCTGCACTGGTGTAAACAATACAATTAAAACCCATATAATCTACTAATAATCTACTATAATCATATGACGTCCTGGACTTTTTTGCAGTGATTTCTGAATGATGCCTGCCGCTAGAGGCATCATTCAGATATCATTGGCCCAGATTTAAGAAGCAATTGCGCCCATGTAACCATAAGTTACACGGCGCAATTGCTTACTTGCTCCGGTGTAACGAGTGCTCCTGATTCAGGAACCTCGTTACACCGACTGCAGCCTAAAATCTGCGCGGCATAAGGCTCTTATGCCTCGCAGATTTTAGGCTGCATTCTTGCGTGGGCCGCTAGGGGGCGCTCCCATTGTGATCAGCGTGTAGTATGCAAATTGCATACTACCACTGATTCACAAACTTGCGCGGGCCCTGCGCAAGCCAGGTACGGAGTTTCCGTACGGCAACTTTAGCGCAAGGCTGCCCTTTCTAATAGTAGGGGCAGCCAATGCTAAAGTATAGCCGCCGCTCCCGCGCCGTGAAATTTGAATTTCACGGCGTTTGCGTAAGTGATTTGTGAATGGCGCTGGACGCCATTCACGTTCACTTTGAAGCAAATGACTTCCTTGCGACGTCATTTGCCGCAATGCACGTCGGGAAAGTTTCCCGACGGAGCATGCGCTGTACGCTCGGCGCGGGAGCGCGCCTCATTTAAATGATTCCCGCCCCCTGGCGGGATCATTTACATTGCGCGCGCTTACGCCGGGCAATTTTGCCGGCGCGCCCTCGCAATTCACGGAGCTACTGCTCCGTGAATCGAGGGCAGCGCAAAATATTTGCGTGGGCGCAGGGCAAAATCGTTGCCCTGTGCCCGCGCAAATATAGCGCAATTCTACCTGAATCTGGGCCAGTGTGTTCCGGCGGCGATCCTGAGCACCATAAGAATGATCATAGCGGCGGTTTCGCCGATTGATCGTTCATATAGGTGGCGGGAGGGGACATCCCCTCCCGCCGCCATCCGGTGCTTCTCCGGGCTCTCCCGTGCCATCGGGGGCCCGGAGAAAGAATCGGCCAGCACCGGATAGGAAGCATAGAGATGACGGGTGACCAGATGGTGACCAGTCATCTCTATGACTGTTGGAGGTCCGGGCGCGATGTGATGACGTCACGGCCGGGTACCCGGAAGTAAACAAAGCCGCAATTGCGGCTAGTAAGCGTGAGATCGGTGAGTTTTTTTTTCACGACCTCATGCTTTCCAGCCTGGAGGAGAGATGTGGGGTCTTATTGACCTCGCCTCTCTCCATAAAGAGGACCTGTCACACACTATTCCTACATACCTCCCAACTTTTTGAGAGGGGAATGAGGGCCTATATTGGCTTATGGAATTTATAAATGCAGCAATTTAGAAATCTGATGAAAGGTTTAGGGAAAAATGAGGAGAATGAGGGACAGAGGGACATTGCTCCAAATCAGGGACAGTTGGGAGCTATGTTCCTATTACAAGGGATGTTTACATTCCTTGTAATAGGAATAAAAGTGATCAAGAAAAATAAAAATAAAAAAAAAGTGTAAAAAATAAATAAATAAGTAAAATAAAACAAATAAAAAAATGTAAAACGCCCCTGTCCCCGGTAGCTCGCGCCCAGAAGCGAACGCACACGTAAGTCCCGCCCACGTATGTAAACGTTGTTCAAACCACATATGTGAGGTATCGCCGCGTGCGTTAGAGCGTGTGCAACAATTCTAGCACTAGACCTCCTCTGTAACTCTAAACCGGTAACCTGTAAAAAATTTCAAAGCGTCGATTTGTAAGTAACAAAGTTTGGCGCCATTCTATGAGTGTGCGCAATTTTAAAGCGTGACATGTTAGGTATCTGTTTACTCGGCGTAACACCATCTTTCATATTTTACAAAAAAATTGGGCCAACTTTACTGTTTTGTTATTTTTTTAATTCATGAAACCATTTTTTTTTCCCCAAAAAAAAGGCGTTTGAAAAATGATTGCGCAAATATCGTGCAAGATAAAAAGTTGCAATGACCGCCATTTTATTCCCTAGGGTGTCTGCTAAAAAAAAACATATATAACGTTTGGGGGTTCTGAGTAATTTTCTAGCAAAAGAATCATGGGCCAGATTCACAGAAAAAGTACGCCGGAGTATCTGCTGATACTCCGGCGTACTTTCAAATTTGCCGCGTCGTATCTTTATTTGTAATTCACAAACAAAGATACGACGGCTTTTGGCTAAGATCCGACAGGCGTGCGGCTTCGTACGCCTTCGGCGGCCGTTGGGTGGAGTTTGCGTCATTTTCCAGCCTCGGGTATGCACATTAGCTGATTACGGCAATCCACGAAGGTACGCGCGTTCTTCGCATTCTCTTACGTCGTAAAGTTAAGAGTGCTATTTAGATGGGGTAATATTACACCATCTATGTTAAAGTATGGCTGTCGTTCCCGCGTCGAATTAAATTTTATTTTCTTTTTGCGTAAGACGTCCGGGAATACGAAAGTACGTTACACACGTCGCCATTCAAAAAACACGTCGGGGCGCCGTAATTTCGCGCAAAGCACGGCGGGAAATTACCGAACGGAGCATGCACAGAACGTTCGGCGCGGGAGCGCGCCTAGTTTAAATGGTACACGCCCCATTTGAATTAGGCGGGCTTGCGCCCGACGGCTTTACGCTACACCGCCGTAAGTTTACACGCAAGTGCTTGGTGAATCAGGCACTTGCGCTGAAAACTTGCGGCGGTGTAACGTAAAGACGATACGTTACGCCGCCCAGTGTCATCTTAAGAGCATTATAGGCCCCGGGCAATACAGTGCACTGGGGCCCTGTCTACACAATCACGCACGAGAATTTACTGACAAAAATCATAAAATTTACTGGCAGAACCACATTTTTTACTGCCACTGCAAAAAAAGTACCTAAAATTACAGTTTTCAGTGCCCAACAATGCAAATGTCAGTATTTAAACTATAAACATATAGCTAGTGCTATTAGAAATGTGTTTAAGTTAAACAAAAGTAAAAAAAAAAAATGTCTTCATTGACATGAAGGTCAGGTTACTATAACCCAGCCAGCACAGAGTTTCCTCTTACATCAGAGTCTGCAGGATTCCCCCTTACAGTGAAAGGTAACTCTTATGTAAAGGGGAACGCTGCAGATCATGATCTAAGGGGGGAACTTTGATGTGGAGGGGGGCTATGGTGACCAGAGACAACCTTATATCAGAGTCCACTGCTTTCTCTTTCCCACTTACATCAGGGTCCGCAGACTGAGTTCCCCCTTGCATTGTAAGGGGGAATCCTGCAGACTCTGATGTGGGGGGTACTCTGGTGACCAGAGACCACCTTCCTTACATTAAATACACTAAGGTAAGGGGGGTCACTAATATAGGAGGGGGAACCTTTATATCAGTGCCCCCTTACATTTTTGCATTCACTCCCCCCTTACATCAGCAACCCCCCGCACTCGTGGAGGACCGGATCTTCTCTGTGATTTCCGCGAACTGGGCATGGGCAGTTCTAACCCGTCACTCTTCATAATTTTTTACTGGGGTTGCTGGGCAGCCAGTGGGGCCCCCCAGGCAAGCGGGGCCCCCGGGCAACTGCCCAGCGTGCCCAATGGAAAAGATAGCCCTGACGCCGCCGCAGATCTCTATGAATCTGGCCCGGTGATTTGTATATGTAGGAGAGAAGTGCCAGAATAGGCCCGGTATGGAGATGGGTATAAAAGCCCGGTATTGAAGGGGTTAAACAAGCCCAGCAAAATACAAGCAGATTAAACGTCAGCTTTCTGCTACCGGAGAAAAGGAGATCCTGGTCTTTTAAAGGAATTTAGCAAAAATATTTGTCTTGGCGTTCCCTTTGTGTGTTTGCTGAGATTGAAGGGACATGGAAAATTCCCGGGTCCAATAATAAATGCTTCTAAGAAGCACGAGAATCGCGAGAGGACCGCCCTGTCCTAGAAGTCTACTTCGTATTTACAGGACAGAACCCTCATAAAGGGGAACTCCGCTGATAGAGAAATATCAACCCATTGAGACCACATAACGCTGACCATAAATGGTACAATCAGAGTACAATTTCCTGGAGATTTTGCTTAAAGGTGTTGTAAAGGAAAACGTTTTTTTTTTGCCTAAAATGAATGTCTGCAAGGTAGACAGACAGAATAGTGTAATGATTCTGTCAAAAAACGAGTAAATACCTATTAAATTCCTTCATCTATATCACCTCAGGCGTTCTAGTTTCTGTTCTCTCATTCACTTCCTGGTTGCTACATTTCCCAGTATGCATTGCGGCTAGGGTTGCCACCTCATCCCTTTAAACCCGAACACATATGAATTACACAGGTTCTAAGGCAGATAAGGCACCAAGTGAGTTTAATTATCACCTTAATCAGCCACAGAACCTGTGTAATCAATATGTGTTCGGGTTTAAAGGGATGAGGTGGCAACTCTAATTGCGGCACGCCCAGTAATTCACACCTCCTTGAAGTCTCTAACACGTAGAGAGCGTCCTGCCGCACAGATGTAGTTCCCAGGAGGGGGTGAGCACGTCACTGACCACCGCAGTAAAGCCTCCCGTCACGGTGGTCAGTAACAATCAGACAAGCAGGAAGTGAACAGAACAGAGAAGAAATAGAGCAACTTCTGAGCAAAAACGAACAATGAGGAAGTGAAAAGAGGAATGTCTGCAGGTAAAGGATGCTTATTATGAAAAAAAAATGTTTTTACCTTTACAACCCCTTTAAACCTTTTGAAGCCCAGGCCTTATCTGCCACTTTTTGTTAGTTTTAGGGCCAGTTCACACTGCAATACAGTGTGGGTTTTTTTCTGCATCAAAAACGCACTGGAACGCACCAAAACACACCACAAACGCACTGGAGCGCACCAAAACACACCAAAAACGCACTGGATCATACATGTCCTTATTTAACCACTTGCTTACTGGGCACATAAACCCCGCTTCCTGCCCAGGTGAAAGCCCAGGTGAAATTTCAGCTTTCGGCACTGTCACGCTTTGAATGACAATTGCGCGGTCGTGCGACGTTGAAATGAAACAGGACACTCCTGCATTAGCTGTCCCGGATTTACAGGGACGCTCCTGCATCAGATGTCCCGGATTTACAGGGACACTCCTGCATTAGCTGTCCCGGATTTACAGGGATAGTCCTGAATCTCTTTAAATAATAATCGTATTTCTGTCCTGGTGACAACCAATTCCCTTATTCTTGTTTCAATCCCGTCCTTCCTATAAGAGTCTTTTTATTTTTCGTGCTTTTCGTTGCAGGAAATCATCAGCTCCATTCTCCTCAGTGGGCGGATCGGCCCGGACATCCAACACGTAAACAGTTACGGTCTTCGCCTGAAACACCTAAAGTCCGATGAGATCCATTGGCTGCACCCTGACCTGACCGTTGGGGAGGTGCAGGAGAAGTACGAGTGTCTCCACCTAGAGGCGGAGTGGAGGTAAAACATCAACCACAAGAGGCTTATGTGTGACCAGCAGGCTACCAAGAACAGTTATTAATGTGCAATGAGGAAGGAGAGGAAAATATGGGCTGCCAATGTTTCTTTTCATTTCATTCAGTTTTTTTTTTTCTTTTTCACTTTTCGGGTTATTTGTTATGATTAAAACGCGTTATTTCGAATAAATTCGCAACTTTAAAAATCTTCGAATTAGTTATGTTGCATTCGTTTAGATTCGGTATTCATTATTTTCAATAATTTGTAAAAATCTGATATTAGAAAATCTGAACATTTGAAAATTTGAAAATCCGAAAATTTAAAAATCCGAAAATTTGAGATTCCGAAAATTTGAGAATCCGAAAATTTGAAAATCCGAAAATTTGATAATCCGAAAATTTGAAAATCCGAAAATTTGAAAATCCGAAAATAAGTACGGAAATCTGAAAATTCGAAAGAACAGAAATCCGAAAATAAGAACAAAAATGTGAAAATTTTGAAAATCCGAAATAACAAATAATAACTAACTAACTAAATTACAGGTATTGGAAATGTCCTTTCAAATTTGGTTGTTAGTAAACGTAACAAATACGAATTTATCCGAAGTTGCAAATTATCTGAAATAACGAATGCTGCATCTAAATGAATGGAACGTAACAAATTAATAATAATAAATAATAATAAAAATGTTTTATTATTATTAATTATTAGTAATTTGTTGCGTTCCAATCATTTACATGCGGCATTCCTTATTTCGGATAATTCATAACTTTGGATAAATTCGTATTCGTTATGTTCTCTAACAGCCAAATTTTAAAGGAAATTCCAAGACCTATAATTTATTTTTTGATTTTTGTTCCTATTTTCAGATTTTCGAATTTCAGATTTTTGTTCTTTCAAATTTTCGATTTTCGGATTCCCGTTATTTGGAACTTTCGGATTTTCATTCTGATTTTCGGATTTTCGAATTTCAGAGTTTTGCATTTCAGATTTTTGAATTTTAGATTTTCGTTCTTTAAAATTTTTGATTTTCGGAATTTCGTTCTTTGGATTTTTCAGGTTTTCGTTCTTATTTTCGAATTTCTGATTTTTGGGTTTCAGATTTTTGTTCTTTCGAATTTTGGGTTTTAGATTTTTGCTCATTGGAATTTTCAGGTTTTCGTTCTTATGTTCGAATTTCGGATTTTCATTCTTTGAAATGTTCAGGTTTTTCGTTCTTATGTTCGAATTTCGGATTTTCATTCTTTGGAATTTTCAGGTTTTTCGTTCTAATTTTCAAATTTCAGATTTTTGTTCTTTCGAATTTTCCGATTTTCATTCATTGGAATTTTCAGGTTTTCGTTCTTAATTTTAGAATTTCGGATTTTCATTCTTTGGAATTTTCAGGTTTTTCGTTCTTATGTTCGAATTTCGGATTTTCATTCTTTGGAATTTTCAGGTTTTTCGTTCTTATGTTCGAATTTCGGATTTTCATTCTTTGAAAATTTCAGGTTTTTCGTTCTTGTGTTCAAATTTCGGATTTTCATTCTTTGGAATTTTCAGGTTTTCGTTCTAATTTTCAAATTTCAGATTTTTGTTCTTTTGAATTTTCAGATTTTTGTTCTTTGGAATTTTCAGGTTTTCGTTCTTATTTTTTAATTTCGGATTTTCATTCTTTGGAATTTTCAGGTTTTCGTTCTTATTTTCGAATTTCAGATTTTCGAATTTCACTTTTTTAGTTTTCGAATTTTCGATATTCAGATTTTTGTTCATTGGAATTTTTGGATTTTCGTTCTTATTTTTTAATTTCCGATTTTCGAATTTCAGATTTTTGAATTTCAGATTTTCGAATTTCAGATTTTCGAATTTCAAAGTTTTCTTCATTCGAATTTCGTATTTTTAATGGCTTTCTTCATTTATAGTGCATGGGGCAGAGAGCAGTGCCTTGAGGGGGGGGGCTCTGGAGGAAAGATGCTTTTCCGGCTGTACCCTGTAGTGCTTCTGTTCTGCCACAAGATGTCCTCACACTTCCAGGTTGAACGACATATCTTGTGGGGTTCTTGTGGGGTTCTGAAGGAAAGATCAGGGATTTAGGGGGGCCCTAAAATGAGAGTATCATGCATCCTTTGTTAGCACAGACAGGTTCTCTTTAATCCTTGATATATCAGACCTCCATGGCTCCACTCGCTGTCGCATTGCCCTGACATGTTTGTTTCCATTCCTTCCTCCTTCCCAGATACGATCTTCGGATCCGCTACCTGCCGGATAATTACTTAGAAAGCTTCAAACAAGATAAGACGACTTTGCTGTACTTCTACCAGCAGGTGAGACCTGGGTGTGGGGGCGAGTCTTGGATTGAGGGGGGGGGTTGCAGATTTTAACATAGTTTCCGGGAAACCTGGAATTACTTGTTTTTATTTTCCTGTCCAGCGGTTTACAATCGCTTTACGGTTAGGTTGGGGTTAGGGTTTGGGTTAGGGGGTTAATACTTTATTGTGTTATTATTATTATTTTTTTTGTTAGGGTAATACTACTACTACTACTAATAATATTATTAATAATAATAATAAGAATAATAAGAATAAATTAATAAACAAATGTAAATTAAATGCACACATATGTAAAAATTATAAATAAAAAAATAAAATTATAAATAGATACAATAAATAAATACTATGTAATAATAAATAGAACAAAATGAATCCCTAATCTTTACCCCCTAACCCTTTAAAATAATAATAATAAAATAATAATAAATACACATCCTAACCGTAACACAAAACAAATAAATAAATAATAATTATTATTTATATTATTATTAACATACTTTTTTGTTCAGGTGTTTTTTTTTTTTTTTATTATTATTATTATGATTTTTGTTGTTATTATTATTGTTAATAATTATTTACTTAGGGCCAGATTCACGTACAAATGGGCTACGCTGCGGCGGCGTAACGTATCCCATTTACATTACACCGCCGCAAGTTTACAGCGTAAGTGCCTGATTCACAAAGCACTTACCTGTAAACTTGCGGCGGCGTAGCGTAAATCCGCCCGGCGCAAGCCCGCCAAATTCAAATGGGGCGGGGACCATTTAAATTAGGTGCGTTCCCGCGCCGAACGTACTGCGCATGCTCCGTCCCTAAAATTTCCCGACGTGCATTGCGCTAAATGACGTCGCAAGGACGTCATTGGTTTCGACGTTAACGTAAATGGCGTCCAGCGCCATTCACGGACGACTTACGCAAATGACGTGAAATTTAAAAATTTGACGCGGGAACGACGGCCATACTTAACATTGGTTAGACCACCTAGAGGGCATGCTTAGTTTTACGTGACGTATCTCTACGGAAACGCCGTAAATTTAGAGCGATGGGCAAAGCGGACGTTCGTGAATCGGTGTAACTAGTCATTTGCATATTCTACGCCGACCGCAATGGAATCGCCACCTAGCGGCCGGCTTAGAATTGCAGCCTAAGATCCGACGGTGTAAGTCACTTACACCTGTCGGATCTTAGGGCTATCTATGCGTAACCTGATTCTATGAATCAGGCGCATAGATACGACAATCATATCTCAGAGATACGACGGTGTATCAGGAGATACCCCGTCGTATCTCTTTTGTGAATCTGGCCCTTAATTATTTATGATGATTTTTTAGTTATTTGTCTATTGTATTTTAATTATTTTACATTTATTTTTTCATGTATTATTTTATATGTTTTATGCATTATAATTTTTTTTTTTATACATCTTTTAATTTGAGCGCAAAAACACGCTACAAAATGTACAAAAAACGCGCAAATCAAGCATTTCCATTGGTTTCCATAAAAAAAAACACCCCCCAAAACTCACACATCTGCCCAATTTGAGCTACAAAAATAAGCTCCAGAACTTTTTATAGCTTCAGGTGACTTGGAGCGGAGATGTCAGCCAACTCCATAGAGAATTCTTGATTTATTTTTTTTCCCCCTCCAGCGTTTTGGAGCTTCGTGCTATAAAATTCTCAGTTGTGAATGAGGCCTGAGAAGAAACACTTTTCAATGAGCAGATCACTTGTGCTATTTTTGTAATAGAGAAGGGGATGGGTGCCCCCCCCCCCCCCCATCGCCCGTTTACTGGCCTGCACCCTCTCGTCTGTTTACTAACCTGCATCCCAAGCATTTCCATCTGAAAGCAGACAGTTGGCTTGTACTTGTAGCATTTACACCCCCACTGCTTCCAATACAGTATGCCATATGCTGGTGGTGGCGAAAGGGTTAAAATTACACTAAAATTATGTTTCTGGTACAAAGCATAGGAAATGTTATTTGCATGTGATATATTTTTTTTTTAATTGTGCACTTTTTAGTTTTTATGTGAACAATGTAACAAACGAAATTCAAAAAAATATATATATATATAAAAAATGTAAAGTAATAGAAAAAAATAATAGCTAAGGGGAGAAGGGGAAGAAGGAGTTAAGGCTGATTAAGGTGATCTAAAGGTTAATAGGGGGTTAAATAAGAATATATTTTATTTATGTCATACATGGAGGAAGAGCCACACCCTTGATCTACATATGAACGGAATAGTAAATACAATGTAACCGTTTCTTGTTACATTGTATTTACTTGATGACACTTGTAAACTTTCTGTAAGTGTAATTTTACACAGCAGTGGCTACATTTTGACTCCCGGTAATTGCTAGAAATAGTGGCTGGGGGAGCCGAGCATAATGCGTTCGGCAGTAATGACGTATCAACGCCCCCCATGCCCCAACCCCCCCGCAGCATTGTCCTGTGAGTTCAGAGCTCTACCCCGACTTGTTCATTCCCCGACTTAGTTGGGGTAGGCGGTACACTTTGGTGGGGGTGGGTCAGCCATGCCCTGTGACCTTTGACCTCTGGGAACCCACCTTCTGACTTTTGACCTCTGGGGGAGGTCCCGGTTCCAACTCCTGAGTCCTAGCATATTCTTCAATGGGAAACCCTAACCCTAGGCCTTACCCTAACCCTAACCCTAGGCCTAACCCTAACCCTAACTCGAGTATATCTTTGGAACTCTGCGTCCGAAACAATTTTTAAAGGATTTCCAATTGTTATTTGTCAGTATGACTTGATCAGGTGACCTGTTCCGGTTGTCACTGAGCCCTGAACATAGAGATCGCTCTAAAGATCAAGTCTAAACCCCAGCGTGAGAAGACGAGTGTAATAAAAATCTGTCGCTACCGGAAGATAAAGTAATTGATTTATTGATGGAAATCTGTTACCAACTGACATTTTGGTGAATTGCTGACTTATTTTTGATGGTAGATTGCGGTGTTTGTAGGGAGTGATGGAAGATTGTATAGAAAGAGGCTCTAAAATAACTCCATCAGGATGTCTTCAGCAATGATGCAACGCTGACCTCTTGTGGTTAGGAGAGGAATTGTAGATTAGACAGTCATCCCTCTAAAACCTGATATTTTATTGTTTGGTAAATGCTAGACAGTTTCTCTTCCCTGGGGTCCCAAGTCTGCACATCTGCTGTGCCCATTATGAGGGGCTCCCACCATCCCTGTGCAGAGTTCCCTTGGTCTGTATTCCTGCCGTGCCTGTTATAAGTGGTACCCACCATCCCTGTGCTGAGTTCCCAGGTCTGTACACCTGCTGAGCCAATTATGAGGGGTTCCCACCATCCCTGTGCTGAGTTCCCAGGTCTGTACACCTGCTGTACCCATTATGAGGGGTTCCCACCATCCCTGTGCTGAGTTTCTGGGTCTGTACACCTGCTGTGCCCATTATGAGGAGCTCCCACCATCCCTGTGCTGAGTTACCAGGTCTGTACACCTGCTGTGCCCATTATGAGAGGTTCCCACCATCCCTGAGCTGAGTTCCCAGGTCTGTACACCTACTGTGCCCATTATGAGGGGTTCCCACCATCCCCGTGCTGAGTTTCTGGGTCTGTACACCCGCTGTGCCCATTATGAGGGGTTCCCACCATCCCTGTGCTGAGTTCCCAGGTCTGTACACCCGCTGTGCCCATTATGAGGGGTTCCCACCATCCCTGTGCTGAGTTCCCAGGTCTGTACACCTGCTAGGGTCAGGTTAGGGTTTGGTTAGGATTTGGGTTAGGGGGTTAATACGTATGTAACCCAAAATGAGGAGCTCCCACCATCCCTCAGCTGAGTTCCAAGGTCTGTACACCATACCTGCTTGATTTTTTATTTATTTTATTGCATGGAGAAGGTGACAGGAGGAGTCAGAACACACACAGGTTGGTGCCAACACCCAAAACTTTACACGGGGAACAGAATCGGGAATTATAGTCAGGGGATCCCACTATGGGAATATGCAAGACATAAGACATCAGCTCACCAGAATCCATGATCTATGGGTGGACTGACCCCTATTGGTGAAACAAGAATGAGACCTCTTCCTCGGTCTGTACATACAGGCACGGTGCACTAACGCATGGCAGGCACCTTAGTTGGCTGAAGTCCTATGCAAGAAAGATGACATCTGGTTGAATTTTTGGTCATGACTTCCAGGGTTGGTATACGGTTAACCAGTATCACCTTCTGTGTAATTCCAGCTGAGGAATGACTACATGCAGCAGTACGCCACCAAGGTCAGCGAAGGTATGGCTCTGCAACTGGGGTGCCTGGAGCTCAGGTAAGGAGACCCGTCATATTCCACCGTCCACCATCTACATGTCTCTGGGTTAGGAGGAATCAATGTCAACCTAGATGCTAGCTAGACCCTAGACACCATCTAAACCCTAGACGCCATCTAGACCCTTGATGCCATCTAGACCCTTGATGCCATCTAGACCCTTGACGCCATCTAGACCCTATACGCCATATAGACCCTTGACGCCATCTAGACCCTTGACGCCATCTAGACTCTTGACGTAATCTAGACCCTAAATTCCATAAATGCCCTAGACGCCATCTAGAGCCTAGACGCCAACTAGACCCTTGACGCCATCTAGACCCTAGACGCCATCTAGACTCTTGACGCCATATAGACCCTAGACGCCATATAGACCCTAGACGCCATCTAGACCCTAGACGCCATCTAGACCCTAGACACCATCTAGACCCTAGACACCATCTAGATACTAGACGCCATAAGACACTAGACACCATCTAGACCCTAGAAGCCCTCTAGACCCTAGATGCCATCTAGATACCAGACACAATCTAGATACTAGAAACCGTCTAGACACTAGATGCCATCTAGACCCTGAAAGCCATT